>NW_023998421.1:3897624-3979085 GCF_014805625.2 Glossina fuscipes | reverse complement strand
CATTTGGGCGTTTACAAGAAGTTCCCCAATTTGTGTCTGCAGTTAACTTAACCGACATCAATAAACTATAATTCGTCCCTTTTAAGTGTATGCCAGTTCGACTGTTATTTGTACTTATATAGTATAGTACTCGAATTCTGAAAGGGTCTTCAACGTCAAACTTTAATAAATGTCGTTTTGATTATGTGTTCAAAAGTTCATGTTAATATATTGGTTTTAGTTTTAACTTAAATATTGTTTTCATCACAACTGCAAAGATGTTTCGATTTTTCATTCTTTCCTTCTTTCTTCCTTCATGCAAGTAATATTTAGTTAGTCTAAAAAGTATAGAGCTTATATATAAACCTTAATAATAATTTTCAATTACGGTCGTATTTTAATATCTCTCTAAAGGCTTAATATTTTTTAAAGATACCTTATATAGGTTTATTTATTTATTTTATTATCTTTTTTTTTTTTTCTTACTTCTTTGATAAAATTTATTTATGTTCAAGTTTTCTGTTATTTTTATTGTTGTTGTTGTTATTATTATTGTTGTTGTTATTGTTATCTTCTTTATTAAAACTTTATTTCCTCACTGTGTGATCTTATTTCATTTCAATATTCGTTTTTATTCGTACATTGTTGCCGTTACGTGTTAGCCGCATATTGTTTGACTTTTTCGGGCGTATAGCTGCCACAACGCTTTTGAAACGGATTGCCATTTTACGCATGGTTCTGTCAAGACATTAAATACTTCTTCACGAATCCTCTCTATCGCGCCTTTTCACTACTTTCTGCATTTTCTTGCATCGCATATGCATTGTATGTACTTTTTGTAATGTGTGTGACGTCGTTGTTATTGCTGTTTTTGTACATTGTCGTTGATGTTATATAAATTTTTGGATTTTTCGATTTTAGTTCATTTTAAAATGCTCTTCTCAGTCTAGATACATTAATTTGAGTGCAACGTTTGCAACACTTGGAATTAAATTTTAGAATTCTTCGAAATATATATCCAACCAATTATCGAAGCATTTTCAACATTTCGGCTTGGTGTTGTTATTGCAAGAATCCCCTAGCAAATGTCCTCCTCCAATTTGCAATTGTGGACAAAATCCATTACCATTAATCGTATATTTCGCAATTGCCGCCATCCTTCTAATACTTGAAGGTACGGAACGTCTAACCCTATGGACGTCTAGAGAATCTGGAAAATTATATCAAAAAAATATTTACTTTTATTAATGTGACTAAACTAGCTACCTAGTTTTTCTTGTGTGGAAGAAACAGAACCTAGAGACTTTGGTTGCTAGTGCTCAACTGGCTCTAGTCTTACAATTTCTTTCTTTAGCCTAAATAAACTATAAAACAAAATCGTTAACTGCGCTTGAGATGAAATTTCTAGATGATGTACCCAAGCCCATACGTCTATTCGCTTCCCGTTGCAAGTTAATACACACAGCTCTAAGACAAGTCTAAGACATAGAGAAATGCTTATCCTGAATAGCATACTACATGAGCACGGTAAGGTGTAAAAATCAAGCATTTTGCTCATTATGGATTTAAACCGTTTCATTTGATTCTTAGGTTATACCTTCAGTATGATTGTTTTTCTGCGATAGATTCTTCCAAAAAGCTTCTTTCAAAAGCTTTTATTAATCCGTAATACGCACGCATTACTTCTTAATAATCTTAAATCTTGATCAGTTTCTACAACTATTAAAAATTATGTTATGGTTTTTACATATATATATATATATATATATATATATGCTTGAGGTGAAGGATATCCTGTATTCGGCTGAACACGAATGAACTTATCTCACTTGTACATGTTTTGCGGTCTTATTATGTAAGCGGGTGTTAGACATTTAAAAGGAAGACGGTACACTGAGCCAAATGTAATTCCGATACGAAAAGATGTAAATCTTTTTAATTCCTAATACAAAATTCTTGTTCTCTAATTACAAGTCGATATGTTGTAGTAGTGAAAGTAAAAAAGATATATATAATGAAAGTAAAATTACTTATTATTTATTCAAACTGCGTTAATCATTTAAAACAGTTGACTTTCCTTTTTGTTTCAAAAAGAGCCGATAATTTCACTCGCCAGTGTTCATCGTAGTTTAATTCTCGATCTCATATAACATTAATTATGATGATTATAAACATATTTTTTTTCGCTTCTTATGTATTTTATCTTCGTTCATGACGTTATTCGGTATATCTTTCACGATTTTCAGTACAACTAATCATAATATGTTTCGCGTGTTTCGTTTAATTTCGAAAGTACCATAAGTGCATCCCTTTGACTTGTTTATATGGTTTATCTTTGTTTATCATTGTCTTAAGATGGTATTGAAATTGCTGAAAGGCTGAGGATTTCTACAAGACCAGTGAATACAGTTACTATAGTAATATAATAAATAAATCACGAAAGCACCAAGAGGAAAGTATAGAACACAGCTGAGACCAAAACCCCGGTTTAATGCACCCGGGTATGAGGACTGCTGCTAGCCTCGATAGCTGAGAAATATGGAAATATTGCTGAGAATGTAGAATATTAATAATAACAACAATAAAAATTATTTGGGTGGTCTTGGATTTCTTCTCCGTGGATGCTTTTCTACAAATTAGGTCTAAAAAGCGAAATAGTTTTGAAAAAATCAATATTTTTAAAACTGCCACGTATTTCAGTACATATAGGAGCGTAAACTAAATGATTTTTTTTAAGTTCAAATGTGCATCCTTTAGTCGCGCTTCCCCCAGAGCCGCTTAAATTGATAGCGCCTTCCAAGAATGGCTCCGGTGCTGGCATTTTTTAATATTTTTCAAAAATAAATAATTTGTTTTGTTTTAAAACGTAAACTAAAGAACAGTAAGCTCCCTGATTATTACTATGTATCTCCTCTTCCTTTCAAAAAACTCCATTTTTTTGGATTGTTACAGTGGCCAGCAATAGTTGTTAGCCATGATTTTAACCAAAGACTTGTTGGTGCTTATATGTGAACAAATAAATTAAACACAATTAAAATTTTGTTTTCCCAATCTTCACAATTTCTTAGATAATTTTTAATATCATCTAAAACAAGATGGACAGACGGACAGACAACTCGTATAATAAAAAGTGGATCCATTTCAAATCCTTGTTGGTGTTGTATGTATTCGCAAAAACTTGATTTACTCTTGTATCGCAAGTGATGCAGGAGATATAATTAAACAAAGCTAGGTTAAGTTTGCTATTTAAGAATATATTAGGTAAGTATTTAGAAAGCTAAAGCGAATTGAGAAAGATAAATGAACGAATTTCTTTTTAAATCGATCATCAAAATCGTCATTTGTGCTCAGTGTATTATGAAAATATTGCTTTTTGTTTTTTTTTATTTTTTTTTATTTTTTATTTTTTAAGATCCAGGCAAATACATAAGTGATATATATGGTTATATAAATACTTGAATATCTTTGAAAAACTCGAATGCATTTACATGCTGACATGAAATGTGAGAATATTTTCATATATAAATTACAATTTTTTGACATAATTACGCTAAAGCAGTACTTAATACGATTTAAATGAGCGGGAAATAAACCGTGAAATATACAAAGTTGAGGTTGGCGAAGAAAACGAAGAAGAGAAGAACAAGAAGAAAAGGAAGAAGAAATTGAGAAAGAAATGTGGCAAAACCAGCCTTTGAAATCATATAACGTATGGTTATTGATAAAAATCATGAACTTCGTTAAAAGAAAAAATAAAGGAATTTCAAGATATTGAACGCACACATGCACGAACATCCATGCTTTTACGACATATATGAGAGACATATGTGTGTTAAAATAAAATATTGATATGCAAACAAGTAATGGAAACTTAAAAAAAAAAAAAAGATTTTTTTTATTATTAAAATGAAAAGAAACTTACGACAAACTCAGAAAAAATAAACTTTTTTTCTTTACTTCTGGCAGTTTGTTAGTAAAAAAAAATGCATTTGAGAAGAAAAATTGTAAACAATTGTCATAACCATACATCAAATTTATAATTGAATTCTATTTGCAAACATGTTGATCATATATCTTAAAATTAAAAAAACCTTAACCGCTTATAACCAAATAAAAAATTCATAAATTGCAAATAAAAAAAAAAAAAAAGAAAAAACTTGGAAATAAATATTAATATAAAAACAAGTAAGAAAGCTATGTAGAGGTATTAAGACGAATTTTAAGTACCCGTCACCCGTCACAACGAACATATATAAAATAGTTGTTTTAACAAATATCGGGTCATATAATAAACCTAAGGTCCACTAGTGTAAAGGCTCGTTTATATGAATATGAAAGACGTTATGACTTTCTGAATTTTCTTCTTGCTCCGGTGCAAATTTAAACCTCCGTTCAGGCATAAAGACTCTTCGTTGTTGTTGTATGTACGGGCAATAGGTAATAGGTACTAATAATCAATCGATAATCGATTAGGTCATCTACTCAGCAAGCCTCTCTGCCGCTCTGCAATCCACTTACGTAACAATGATGAAATTATCGATTCAAAGTTCATTTGTTGTATATGGAAATTCAGTTTCAAAAGCGAAAGCTAACTTTGAACGTTCCGGACGGATGGACATAAAAAGCAAAAAATAAAGAATCTATAATTTCCAAATAATACACTTAAGGCATCCCGACTTTATGACGCCTGGAGTGATTGTTGTTGTGGGTGTTACAAGCGACATATTGAATTAAACATATATTTTACTCCTTGAAATGAATATAAATATAAATGGCAATGCATGACAACAACAATGTATCAGGAAAAAAAAAAAAAAATAAAAAAAGAAATACACCTTTTAAAATAGAAAATTTACAAACACCAACGAATCGAAAAAAAGCAAAATCTTGTACATTTTCAAAGTGATTAAATTTTGGAATTTATCATGTTTATAAGCGCGCCAGCCAAAGCCTCACTTCTTAAAGATAGATATAGACGTAGAAAGAAGTATAGAAAAGCGAAATAATTTTTAGTAAATTTACTACGATTGATGGAAAATTTATGCGAAATTTTATATATATACATATATATGAAAACCATTAACCACAGTTACGTATGTCAGCATAACTGTTATGTGCGTTTATATGTGCATGTTATAGTCATACATAATCATATTCATATCCATAAGCAAGCATTTAAAGGAAATATTGCATTTATTTCCTATTTTATGAGATTTTTGCAACAAACGCCCCATACACAATACTTTTGCAAATGCAACACACACACACACATACATACATATATATATATATATATATGCATACACATTTTATATAGAGGCAAGCTTGTCTGGTCTTTGATTTGTATATTGAAAATATTGTGGTTTTTAATGCCATTTGTTTAGGAGTAGCCAGCCATACTTCTGTTGGCTGCTGTTCCAGTGAATTGTTGTTATTTTCTTAACACATGTCCATGATTGACTTTAAACGGTTCAACAATCTGGCTTTTGGAGTTAGAATGCCAATTTCATATTCGGATTTTTTTATACCTTTTTTTTTTATTTTTATTTTATTTTTTTGATTGTTACATTTGCATATAATTTATGGTAAATGTTTTAATGCTTTTTTAAATATATTATATACAAATATTTGGTTGTCTAAAATGTATCAAGCCTTTGCAAATGAAAATGTATTGTTACTGTACTGTTACTATAAAATATGATGATTTTATTTAAAAAGTTTGCAGAGCCTACTTAGAATTTGATATACTTTTGGAAACTATTAGTGCTTACTAAATACCGCGTCAGTCTCACATCATTAAAGCAGTTTACCTTCGGACAGCAAGTCGTCGTCCTTCCTTTTGACTACTCAGAAGGTAAGCTTCAGCTTGCCTTGAAGAAACCTCGCTCATCATATTAATGTCATAACTTATGTCTTTATATAAAAATTCTTTCTAATACGCGTTATGTCCCTGCGAAAGGCAAGCCTTAACAGAGGGCTCAATACTTTTTCACACTAATTGTCATATATACATTTTTTTTTTTTTTCGTATTTGTTGATAGCAAATTTTCAAAATTACTTTTGATATTTTTCATGCATTATTTGCAAACAAAAAACAACAAAAAAATGAAACAAAAAAAAAAAAAAACCCGACATCACACCATTACGTGGCCGAATAGTAAATTTTAACTTGTAGGTTTTTTTCTTTGTCTCCTCCGCCAAACATTGATTCATAATTTGTTTTGCCAAAGGCTTATCATTTATAAGATTTGTAATTTTCAGTTGTATGCACACAAATTTTATGCTTATAAAATTTTGGTTCAATTGTATCTCGTTTTTATTTTTTTTTTTTTTCTATTTGTAAATTAGTTAAACATTAGTGTTAAAATCAGATTTGCTGTTTACACATATAAGCGGCAAATTTTCAATAATTTTTTTATTGCTATAATTTTTGTAATAATGATAGGATTTTTAAATTAATAACAGATGTTCTTATTCGGTAATTATGATAACTTTTGCATATCGATAACCTTAGGTTAAGAATACAAAAATATTTTCATTGCACATTTGCAGAGATATATATCGATCGAATGGATATATTAGTAATCTAAAAAGTGTTGAACCCAACTATTATGTTAAGTTCATTTATTCTCAGTATGATGATTAGCTGTAAATTGAATTTCGTTCTTATGACTCAATACTTTGTAAAGCTGCAGACATATACATATACTTAATTAGGTCACGGATGAAAGGAACTCTTGCTCTACAATTAATATATAAGTCAATAAGTCAAGTTTATGCCTTTCCTTTGGTAGAACTAAAATCATATTGGAGGTTTGTAGAATTCAGTCCTACGGACGTTGTTAATAACTAGAAAAACTTCATGTAGATAATAAAAAAATAACCGGAACCCTTCATCAGAGAATACGTCGGCTAGCTGGCTAACGGCGAACATACCTTAGTTGAGGCAATTAGCTTAAGCTTCTGCTTGAAATTTCTGAGCAGCCTTAATACTTGTGAAGATAACATTTCACAGATTTTATAAATCGTAAACAAACGGAACCGCTGTAAAAGTGACCAAACTACGATCATTTCCGCTCTTTTGGCTGCAAGTGGACAAATGAATGCAAATGCCTAATACCACGGCAAAATATAGTTGCTGTTCCAAATGAGTGTATGTGTATTCAAAAACTTAAATGAAGCATTCACTCTATGTTAAGTAACCGCAGCCTCCACGAACCTTCAGCTCTTTTAGGCTCCTAGCATCCGTGGTACCATGTTTGGAATCGCCGATTCGCAGTCTTCTTGTGTATTCTAATAACCGAAAAGACAGTATAGACAACGTCTTACCTCTAAGGTCTCCAGCATGATATTACTTCTCTTATAATGCCCTTAGCAGTTCGGCTATAGGGAAAAGACTGAAAAAAACTTCGTCCAAAATACATCTTTTTCTCTATGAAGAATCCATCACAAGAAAACGAATGAAATGGAATGGTCATGGAAACCTATGGGAAAAGTAAAACATTTATGGGTTTTTAAACTTATTTCCCCATCAAAATAAATGTAATTTTAATTGTGACTGCCATAGATTTAATGTAATTCACTTTTAACATCCAACTCTATTCTAAGTGAACTAACGGTGCACTGGAAGTAAATCATGGATTTTTAGAAAAGTCAGTTAATAACAAACGATACTTTAGAAAAGTGATAAAGCTACGTAAGAAAAAGACAAAAAAAAAAGAAAAAAACGCAGTTGTAGGAAACGATATTAAACCACGCAAACAGAAGTAATTACATTTGTCAGCATATATACCAAATATCAGCCTACGCTGCCATAAATTGCGAATATCAGTATTTGTTTACAACAACAAACACATTGCCGTTGATTGTCTCAACATTTGCTATATAATCAAAGGGTATTAAAAATTAGCGTCAAAAAATTGGAAACGGTTTGTGAGATCGAATTACACAAAATGCTGCTGTGTGAAAGCAATTTAGTGCGCAGCGTTGAAATCGGATACGCTCGTCAATTAACACTGTAGTAAATTTGGAAACCACCAATTATTTTACTGTCGACTCTTTTATAGGCTAATCTTTGCTATGACGTTATCGTTTTCGATGTACAAAATAAGGCTAAAGAAATCTTGAAGCATAATTATTGCTCCATTCTGTTTAGAGTAGACACTGATAGATAAGTAGGAACTTTTTCGTCTTTATCGTCGGCGTTTCAGCTGTTCTGCTAATGATTTTGCGTCTTTTTCCTTTTTTTGATCTCTTAAGATCGATGTAGGTCGTTTAAAAAAATCTATTATATAAGATGTTGTTTCCAGTACACGATTCTAACTTCATGTAATTTTAATAATAAAATAGTATTAGTCAACGATAGTTCATAGATAGTTAAACTAAAACACATTAAGGCATTACTCTTAGTCGCCGGTTTAGGATAGTAGTCTGGGATGCCAAAAAACATACCTGTAAGCAATACAAAAAATATTTCGAACATGTTATCCTAAAAACTGTAGACAAATATCGTGTAGAATTTGATGTAAGCAATTGATAATAACAAAAAAATTAATAAAAGCATCATTATGATAATGGAACTCATCTTTACATCACGCTATAGAACATCTCGCAATTCGCGAAAACTGAAGCCGCGATTTTTATGAGCCTCTTTCAAAGTAAGCTAAGTAACTGCTAAGAGGTTTCTGCAGAGAGCAAATGTTAATCGAACGCGCAAAGTACGGGTTGTACCGTGAGTGCATTAAACTTTCTCAAAGATTCCCTCCCAATCTTTATCAAACGTTTAAAATCCCTAAACGCGATATCAATCGATATCAATCTTTTAAAATATAGCACGGTTTGGCTTGCGTGTAAGCATCTATTCACAGATGAAAATTCGAATTTTAAATTTCAAGGTTCAGATTTCTATTTTCATTTTTACGGCAATCAGAGCGCTACCAACAATCGATAGCCGACAGACGAACACTGGCAGCTTGTTTTGGCTCCATTGGATTAGAAGGCCTAGAAGATATGTAATCGGTGGATTTGCTGATCTTTTTGGACGGTTAATGCAGAAACTAAACGAGTAAAATGGCTGTAGGATTGGAGTGGTCCGATTCAAACCATTTTTAATAGCGTTTTTCCTCCGGGGAATATTTACATCAGTTGAACGCAGTAACGCAAGGTGAACAGCCGGACAAGTTGAAATTGTTTCAGAAGTGATTCTGAATCGATCGGCATAATAAAAGTTGGGGCTACCTCAAAACCTTCCGCGCAAACCTTCTTGTACCACAAGGTGTGTAGAATATAAAAAATATAATTTATTTTTCATTTAAAAAATGTTATCGCTCGGCATGAGTAGGCTAGACCTCAATGGTCTTTCAAATGCGATAGAGTTGTCATCTTAGAAGGCCTACGATTTTTATAAATTAATTTATTTACAAAGTATATAGACAATGAATAAATAAAAAATATTCCCAAAATTCATCAAATCCGTCTCTGCGCTGTGCGTAAGTGAGTTAAACTTGAAAGTCTTTTTATTCGTTTCTTGATTGTTCTCCATACATTGCATAATCGAGTAATGTAAATACTCGATTTATATTAAAAGCCAATGCAGGGTTAATTAGCAACTGATTAACATAATAACGTTTTTATGGTATTTAAATGAATGAATTCATTCATTTGTAATTATAATATGCTTTGGATATAATAAAAAAATAAAAATGTTTATTCGCGCCCTACGAGTATGTCTTTTTAAAAATGAAATTAAATGAAAACCAATTTTAAAAAAAGTGATCATGACCATAAAACAATTTAAACGAAATAATCACATTTCAGCTGTCTGGCATTAATAGACAAAGAAATAAAAATTATAATAATAAAACACTCATTATACCATCTATCAACATGACTTTAGAATTTATTTTAATTATGCATTTATTACAAAGCAAAGCAGCAGGCGCTTAGACATTCTCTTCAACAATTATGCATTAAATATTATCTCAGGTATTTGTTTGTAATAAATCTTTCACAATATGACAAAAACAATATTAATTTAATAGGAAAAAAAAAAAAGATCTTAATAAAAAAAGAGAATTTTTTGTTTTACAAATATAAAAAGCAATTAAAACATTCTGATACTACAATGTAAACCAAACAAGTTTTAATTAGAATAAGTAACTGTTTAGTAAATGTTAAAACACACCCACGCATTTCTACTATTTTCAGATCACATTCTAACAAATGGCTCAATTTTATTGCGGCCAGCACCACAAGCGGGTACATAAAATTTGTCAACTATTTGTAAAACAGATCGCATAACACAATCTGTTCAGTTATTATCCCTCTAATGGTCCGTCTTTTGAAGATTCGTTTACAATTTTCAAGGTTACTTAGCAAAAAAAACTTATGAAATGCTTACAAAATTTCCAAATGCCAACAAAAATTCGAGTTGTAATAAATATTTATTCCCTTCCCCTTTGGAAACTACATCCATCCTTCATCCATCAAAGCACAGTAAACATTGCGCAGCAAAAAAAAAAACAGATCACATACTCCGGTTAATCAAGTCCGAAGGTTCAAAGACCACATAACCAGTTCGATAAGTGTACCCTCGTATTACCCTAGAAGTGGTAGGTCCTATTTTCTGATGTTTTTAATTATTAAACGCTCTTGGTTTCCAAAGCCGCTATCGCGTATTCGGGTTTTACGAATTGCTAAGGCAAGTATTTGCTAAGATACGTTTCGAGCAGACACAGAATTTATTAGGTTGGTCTCTTCCTAATGATTTTATGTAGATTGCTCCTAGACAAGTTTCGTTCGTTATTCGTAGCAAAGATATTTTAAACGCTTTCTCGACAAATTGAGTCGGATTTGTTTTTAACACCAATTAAAAATGCTTTGAATGCAAGAGAAAGTGCTGATAAGTTATTTTGTGCCTTGGATGCGCTATAATATTCAAAATTTAAATAACCATGATTTTCTTGATTTTCAGCATCACGAACTTCAGCCCCATGTGGCAAAAGCCGCCTAGGAATCCTTACCAGGAAAGTGCTAAGCTCCTACGTTTTTATCAGCACAGACATTACTTCTTTCGATTAAAGCGGGTTTTAATAGATGAGCTTTTCTTTACTTAAATGGTGTTTCGGTTCTTATGCCCGGGACATAAACAAGGATTCCTTTGGGAATAGCCTTGAAAGCTGAGACATTTTCCCGAGACAGAAATCGACAATTTGTCAAGAGCTGAGACAAGACTTTCATTAGTTTGTTCATTCATTTTGTCCTAAAATAAACTGACTTTGGCGCACAAGAAAAACGGACCGAACTAATTTTTACTCCCAATATAGACAAACAAATCATATTAGTTTGTGTGTAATTTGCTATTGCTTACTCCAAGTATTTACAACTTTTTCATAATAATATTAATTTGGCTAAAATACGCGCTCAGTTGTTAGTTTTATTATTTTCGTCAAGCAAAACGTTTTCAAATAGCATTGCTGCACATGTGTCAATTATATGCACAAAGCTGAAATGCGATATAATGTTGAGTGGGTCATAAATATGATGAAATAGTAGATGGAAAGTGTGCTGAGTTTATTGCCCTCTATGTAAGCAAGCTACAATACATGACTAGAAGTTACGTATAGTATATAAAAAAGGTTTAAAAAAAACTCGTTACTTTTTTAATTACAATCACTATAATAAGCCGTTTTTGACAAAAATACTTTTACATTATTGAATGTTTTTTTTTTTTTTTTTTTTGTGAAAAAAGGTGGGAGCGGAGGTTTTTATAGCGGAAAGTATATGTAAGTTTCGTTATATTTTTTCTTTCCTGTTTATTCTGTTATATATTTGTAAAGCGTAGAACAATAACTTTGAGTTTGCACAAGACTTATTAACGTTATTTCCAATCATCAAGTAGAGTATTGGTTTCCTCCAATTTTGTTGAATAATATCTTACATTTTTTTTAAGTGCTCTCTTCAAAACCCAGGAACGGTCGAGGAAGACTGGCCGACAAACTTTACACAGTTTCGTCTAATACAGTCATTGATATTAAAAATTATACATTATTTTCATGTACAGGCAGGCATACTTTCCATGGAACCCGTTATATTGAAGAACACCCACAAAAAAGGTCAAACGGCCTGATCCGAATTTGTCAAGTTTGACTTTGTTGCTAAATTCTGTTTTCATACTAGAAAGCTACAAATTTGACTTGAACGCCGAAAGAGGATTTACTCTTCCTGGGAACACTTAGATGTGGTTGCGTCTAAAAAATAGACTTATGTGCTTCCAATACCTTACGTTTAATTTTTGTGCCAAAATGCTATAATATTAGGGATCAAATTTTATTATGAGAATCGTTATATAAAATGGGGTAAGAAAATGGTTCAAATGCTAGCCTGAGAATTGGCGGAAATTGTAGCTCGCATCCCATGTCTGAATAGCTTTTAGAAATTGTTGACAAATTACATTTTCCTTTAATTGATACGTACAAAAGTATCGATGATGTTATCCTAAACGATGTGTTGGAATTTTTGAAAAGATATACGAAACAGTTGTATGTTAAAGTACTGATGCAAAGTAATCAGATTGAAGAGTCACAATATTGAATTGTGGTAATATTAAAAAATCTGAACATCTTGTGATGCGTACAATGCAATTACCGCAAGGTCACTGAAAATTCGAAAATAAGGACAAAAGACTGAAAATGATTTATCAATAAAATCAAAACAGTGAAGAACAAGGTCTTAAAAAAGATTGAAATTTTTCGTTAGATGGCCAGAGTCTAAAGCAGATATCGATATAAAATCATTAACAAATAACATATTACTCAATCTATTCAGGTATCAACCTTTAAGCGATATATCTTGAAATTTTATAACATGCCGATCATTAATTTGCAAGTTATAGTTGCCTTAGTGCTCAGCGTTACACACGAAATTCAGCTTTTTTCCATCGTTTTACGAAAAGAAAACTAGTGTCACCAAAAACTGTGAGGTTGTGCGCCGATAGTTGATGCTATCGTGATCACCTAGACGTAAGTCTGCGAACTGGTATTTATCCGCCGAGTAGTATTTTTGTCCAATTAAAAGAATGCAGTTATGGCAAGTATTTGATATCATTACATTTGCAAATATGATATAAATGCATTTACAAGTCCATGTAAAACATTTAAATATTAAATTTTGCCTTGATAATTACATTCTAAATAATTCTTGAGTTAAAGATAAGATATAAATAACATATTATTATCTTAATGTATGTACTGATGTTATATTATAATATTTGTTTATTTCTCTTCTTACAGGTTAGTATCGAGTCTTGTCTTAAGAAGAACAATTTCTGCTTATACCTAATTTTATGGGGGCTGCGTAAGTAAGTTTTTTTTTTTTTTTTTCTTAATTCTTTAATATTATTAGATCTGTGCAATGCCTTCTTATGCCTTCAAAACATATATCTGCGCGTTTATAAAAGATTGTAATGTAGTAGGCATTGACACGAAAATAGCAAAATGAAAATCAAGCAAAACGCCTTTATATATATGTATGTATATCATTACAGCTTAAATGTAACAAAGAAAATTCAAAAAAGACGAAAAAAACGAATTTGTGCACAACAAACATTTGTAAATGAAATGTACGACGACTACCTTTTCTTATGTATGCATGAAAAAATCATAATAAAAACGGAAAAAAAACTCAGTGCATATCTTCAGAAAATACATATAGGCGGAGAGGCAAGTATATAAAAGGCAAAAGCAATAGTTATGTAATTTAAATTCATTCAAGTTGCCAAAACGACGTAACACGGTATTTCGTTATTGTTAGCTATCGTGTATTCGGGAGATTGAAGCTTTATCAGCAACTGTGTTACGAAGGACCCCATGGTTATCAATGCGTTGAATGTAGCAAAGATTTCATATGATTACATAACGGTACCTATACTTATATAACGTCAATAGAGAGAATTTGATTTACTATTTTCTCTTTCATTTCATTTATCATTATCATCGTATCTAAAAAACCATAGGCCAATTTATATAGTTACGACATATACAGTTATCATGGACAAAAGAGTTTAACACATAAGTCTACGTATAGTTTGACTTAGGGGCTATTGATGTAATCGTTCGATGACAACCATACTAATCATTTTCTGCCGGAAAGAGGAACCATTTCAAAAACGAGCTGCACGGACAAAAAAATATCATTTAGCTAAAGAGATAAAAAAATCGGTGAAATTAGTATCAAAGAGTTTTTATTTAATCTTACAAAGAGCAAACGTCGGGCAGGTTGACAATCGAAACTTTAGGCAGTTGAGAAAGGAGCCCTTTTCATTCTGCCCGACTGTTAAACCTTTACGCAGTGAAAACAGTTTGATGCTAATTCTTTCGTCTAATGGCATTAGATGATGTTCAGGACAAATAAAATCGCTAGATTTTTGAATAGCTTGACTTAAAATCGGAAAAGATTTTCCAAACGGAGGTTCTTGAGATTAATTGCCGTATGTGTGTGTTTTTTTAGTTAAAATCATGTTCAGTTTTTCAAATCTCCACAAAGCATAGGTGAGCCAGAAAGAGAATTTCATAAGAAGTTCATAAGTTCCTATATATATATATATAACGTCTGTGTTGATAGACTCTGCATGCTCAAAATAAAATTGTAGGACGTTGATTTTAAGATCATCCTCTCTGAAAGTAATACATGATCCTTTTTGTTTGAAAATGATGTAAGTAAAGTTATGAAGTTATTTAAGGATCGCGATTAAATAGGCTTTGATAAAATATTTGTGAGCACGATACACCCATTTTACGTTTTCCCGACATTAAATCGATTTACATTTAGAATACGGTCGTTTTTGAAGCATTAGTGCAAAGATGTTTATATTTTTGATCATCTCAAATGCATTTGCACTATCATCAAAATCATCAAGGTCTGGAAATCATGCATTCATGAAATACTAAATACGGGATTTTGATTAAATCGAATGAATTTGTTTTTGAAATGGTTTTAAATACGGCTTTATATTAATGTGTACCGTTTCCCATGTTTCTTTCATTGCAACGTATTTTTTAAATATAGTCATACTGTATCGGAGGTACGCGAAGTAGTAATAGGTGCATCACATATTGTATAATTTTTGAGCTAAATATTATGTTTTTGAGGAAATTGTACTTACATCGCCTTTAAAGTTATTATCATTACTTACGTAAATTTATATTGATAAAGTGTAGGATTTTTTTTTTCGCAAATGTTTGAATGATTAGATTGTGTGAATTAAGTTTTTGTCAAACACATACTTACACCACTTTCAAAAAAAAAAAAAAAAATTTATAAATATTATTGCAGTTTTCTTGTTCCCTAAGATGAATCTTCAATATTGAGAGTCGGAGTTCTTGAATATTACGAGTTCGAATTCCGTTACATTAGAGAAGCATGCACGCCTATTACATGTTATACTAAAATCTTAGATTATATTAAATATCCATATAATACGTAGTATATGTTTCCGTTGCATTCATTAGAACATATATAATAAAACACATGTGAAGTGAGTTTCAAAAGATCAAGTCTAAGCTGAGAGCAATATTTTTCTTATATCACCTTTTCATTAAAAAAAAAACATAAATTATTTCAAAATGCGTTTAATTCGCACCTTAACTCCATTAGATAACATACATTTGATTTTAATTTAATATCAACGTTTACTGGAAATTATCGAATGTTTTCACGAATCTAAATTATTAATGGATTTTGAATTTTTATTAATATAATACTATGACTGCATACACGGGTAAGTGACTGCAATTAATATTTAACGACAGTTTTAATTAAATTGTCATTTGCTTACCATTTTCTTATAGAGTTTATTAGAGATAATATGTTTTTTTACTATAATATGCTATAAAATATATTTTATTTTATCGATTTTATTACTAAACAACAAGGCATATTATATACCGGCTGCGACCAAATCTTTCGCACTCTACGCACCACCTTTATCTAAAAAAAAAAAAAAGAAAAAAAAAGAAAACAACTTTAAAACACGAAAAAACGGAAAACGTACTATCCATTATTACGTAATAATAGACGAGCGTAGCGATTTCCTTTGTGTACAATAACCGTGGAATCACCCGCCGAATATACGTTGAAAGTTTTTGTAGTGATATTTGTTTGAGTTAATGAGCACCGAGTGAGCAAAGACGACTGGTTTCATTTTTGAAAACAGAAATGTTCTCAGTTTACACACTAAAAGCTTGTCCTTTGACCGATTTCACCCCGTTTGCAACACATACCAGCGTAAAGAATTTCCAAAAATTTTTGTCAAATCTGAAGTTGTATCTTAGTTTATGCTCTCGAGTTGATGTGTGCCATACACATTTACGTAAATGGACAGATGGGCATGCCTACATCGATTAGCTGATGTGTATGGTTTATAAGATTTCTGAAGCTCTTTTCTGGATAATGCGGACGTTGTTGTAAAATGAACGAATACATCTCTAACCATCCGCTGGTGGATATAAAAACGAACGCTTTTAATAAAATAAATCTAATTAAGACTACTTTTCGCGTTGTAAGCATAGCAACTTCTATGGAAACAGGAATGTGGCCTTACTAGCTCGAGACGAGTAATACTTAAAGTGAAAGCGAACCAAATCAAGACCAATTTCATGTATTTATAATTATTCTCAAATCAATCGGAAAGACCAGAACTTGGATTAATTTTCTCCTTCCATTGATGATAGAAGTGAGCAGTTTTTTAAGGCTGATATCTTGCATTAACTTATTAAATAATTATTAAGAACTTTGCAGTTTAAGATGAGATATATACTCTCTTGAAAATTTTACCTAAAAACTATATGTTCTTCTTCTTCTTCTGCGAGTCGTAAAAAAGGTTCAATGTGAACACGAAGAAAAACTACATGTTTGTATATAAATTTAATATATATTGTGGGAGCACAAGCACTCCTCCTTGTCTTGGTTGGCATACACAGTACATTGTTTGGAATGGATGCAATTTAGATGAATCGAAGTAGTCTTCAAATTGCGTATTTTTTCCTCACAAGACTTTGTTTCGCTTTCGTCCATAAAATTTTTCATTTTTAGTTAATACTGTCCTCACATATTAAGACTTGCAAAAGCTTCGAATTGTTTACTCGCCAATGCTCAATTTCCCAGCAATGTCATAAGATGACATGTACCGATCTTTTTCGATGAATGGAAGAAATTTATCAACGATTGCTCGACCAGAGAACGATGCGCTTTTAACAATGAAATTTTCAGAGAGAAATTAAGCAAATGATTTGTGTGCCGCTGAGTTCGATATATCAACTTCACCATAATCCTCACGAACTTTTTCATAAGCCCACGAACTCTAATCGCCTTGATCGAATGAATATTTTAAAATATGCGATTTTGACTCAAACACGATTGCTTTAGGGTAAACTAAAGCACGGTATTGTTGTTTTTTTCCTTTTTTATTTTCTTCGTTTGCAGAATGTGATCTGTCTATGGTATGGCTTGATGGAATCAGTGTTGCCGAAGTTTGCTTGCTTTCTCTTATTTATAAGAAACCTACATATCCTATGGATATGTCAGCCTACATCGATTTGCAAATGTACGCCTAATTTATATAAGAACTCAAATACATATATACTCTAATTTGGTTGCGTGTGTAAATATCATAATAGAGTACGATGTTTTAACCCCACATGGTTTTTTCTTATTTTTTTATTTTTATTTTTTGCTCATCAATTATTCTGTTAGTACTTTTTTGCGGAGCAAAGAAAAACTTGTGTTAAACTAAAAATAATGGTCTGTACTCTCTCTGGATCTTTCCATAGTAAAGTTTAAAGAAGGAATACACTGCCTCGATATCCGCGCTGGTGATCAACCTAATTTCTTATATGGGAATATGAAAATTGTCTTTTAAATCCCTTTCGCGTTCCAATGACTCTCGGTAGCATGCTGTTTAACATTAGATTAATAAAATATTGAAGACAACAATACGGACAAAAAAGTACAGAAGCCATTAATTAATTGTAATAATGTAACAAAGGAAAAGTCAGATTCGTTTTGAAGCGACTCCTGAGATACCTATCGTCTTGGGAGGAACATATAGGTATAGGTAGGATTAAGAGGTAACTTTTCGAGATTAAAGGCCCGTCAGTGAGTAGGTTGATACAGAGAATTTATACATTGTACTTTGAACCGATTAATTTGAGAACTTATATTGATGTTTGTTAGATTATAAATTTTTGAAAATAGTATTACACCGAGTAAATGTCATGTTAATTAACTGGATAGGTCAACGCATTTAGGCACAATATGAGTAAAGATTTTGCGATTTAAGGTTTCTTCTTTTTCCAGTAATCGGTGCCTTTGGAAGCATTCTTCAGCTGTGGATCCATGTTAACACTATATGCGTCATCCTCTGCCTTTTTAACGTAATTTAGGTTCGAAACAAACGCTCCAACGGACACATGTCATTATATAAGACCGTTTTATGTACTCTTGTTAGTAGGTTACAAACGAAATGATAAAACTAGAATATTTTCTGATTTTACAGTGAACATGAAACGCTGTTTATGAAAGCAACCTTTTTTTTTTTTTTCTCATAACACTTAGTGTTGCAGCCAAAACGATAACACAGCATGCAGACATTATTACTACCAATAATTATGCAATGTAAACATTAATTAGTTCTCGATAGGTTTTTCTCCGTTTTCGTTGCCTTTTTTTGCTTTTTTTTTTTTTTTTTTTTTTTTTTGCTTATTAAACGTTAGAAAACGAGAAATGAAAAAATTTAGCATTTGCAAGTACAACACAAATTCAACATCATTAATGTAAATGATAAGATATTTATTGTTGTTGTTGGCTTTTTTGTCAGGTTTTATAACGGAAATATTTCAAAACACCCAAGAAACTCTATGTGTTAACTGATGAAGCATATGAGTACTCCCTCCATATCTTTACCAAGTATGCATGTTTAAAAGCATATTTAGGTATTAAACGAAAGAGAACACAAAAAAAAAAAAACGACTTAAACCAGCCTCTCAAACCTGCTGCACAAATGCTTTTTTATTAATAAATTCTTACAAAAAAAGAAAAAAAAAAAAGGAAAAAATAACAGCAACAACAATAAGATACTTCCTTCAATTAAGTAAAACATAAATTGCTGGTATTGTTCGTTTTCTATATAAATATGTATGTATGTACGTCTGTATATATAAGTTTGGTGGGTTGTGTTTGGCTTGATTATTATAACAAAGGTAGGTCTTGTCACGTTTTCGTTTCTTTGTGTTAAGCAGTTTTTTTTTTTTTTTTTTTTTTTGCTTTTTTCATGTTTAGCGGGTGAAAACTAACGAAACATTTAACAGATTTTGTGTTAATGTTTGTCATAAAGTTAAACACAATGCACAAAATTTGCGTTCTTCCCGTTGTAAGTAAAAAAAAAAAAAGAAAAAAAAACCAAAAAGTATATGGTAATAAAAAAAATATAAAAACCACACTTTTTTAAACAAATAATTTATTTTGAAAATATTTTTTATTTTAAACAAAAAAAAACAAAAAAAAAAAATTCAACCACCTCAATAGCAATAAGAAAACAATAGTTGTTAAAGTAATCTCAGAAGGTCTAAATAGGAAGGTTGGTTGGCTGACTGGCTTGTTGGCTGATTGGCTGGTTGGTTGGTTGGTTGGTTGGCTGGCTGGCTGGCAGGCAGGCAGACAACTCAAAGTCATTTAAACAAGCTAAGCCAACCTTATTGTTGGTTTTAATTATGATGATAAAGTCTCAATTAAAATTAGCTTGTTGTTGGTATTACTTTTTCTTCCTCTTGTTTTAATTTTCTATATATATATATATATATGTGTGTAAAAAAATTTATATATACGCTTGCAAAAGTTGAATTTGTTATTACAAACTCAGTCTTAAAAAATATCTATTTTTCTAAAATGCATTACCTCGTGTTTGTTGTTATTTGAAATGAAACAAAAAACCAAAAAAAAAAAAACAAAAAAACACTTAACGTGAGTTTTTGTAGGCGGTAAGCAAAAGCGTGCAAACTATGTTTGTTTTTATTCCATTATTGTCAAGAGTTGAGGAAACATCAGACAAATCAACACAATTGTGCAATTAATTTTTAAACTTTGCTTACAAGTCACATTTTAAATGAAAGAAAAAAAAAAAAAAATAAAAACTAAATAAATAAACACGCACATATGCACATTAGATTTGAAAGTAAATTTTGAATATTGAAAATGTTATAGAAAAACAACACTCCATACTCAACAACCACACATCCATACACGATGCAATAAGCAAAGAAGTAACTTCTTTGTACGTAGCTAAAGAAGTTAGATTTCCGTTACACTACGCTATTCCTAGTTGTACACCTATCACTTGAACTCCCTACACGGCATGTATTGAATTTGTACAAAATGCTTGTGTCATGTGGATATCCTGCATCGAAGTTAATTGCAGCATAAACAATCGATTCCCTGATCAACAAATGGTTTAGTGCAAAACTACTTGATCTTAGAATTTTTATTGCGTATACTCGCTAGGACAAGTTGGGTTGCACAACGAAAAAAAAAAAAAAAAAAAAAAAAAACGGAAATGTTATTAAACTTGATTGCATGTCCCAGGGGTCAGTAGGCGAAATTAGAAGCAGCAAAGTATCCATGCGGCGCTGACACTTGTATTAGTAATGTTTACGTTGCACTGTATATAGAATTCGATCAAAGCGATATAGAATCTATACAAAATAAGTATTTCTAACTTGGCTTTACTTTCGCAAAAAGCACACACATATACCGCAAAGAAAAAATTAAATTCACTAACAAATTGAGAAATATTCGCATGTAAGCTCGCCTACGAGAATAGTGCCACAACAATTGTAGGACCTTTTTTGATATCGAAAACTTGCAGACGATCGCCCAATACTGTCTGAACCTCCCTACTGATTGCATTCTACGCTTCGTTACCTTACTTCTTTTGTACTCGCTAGTGTTCACGTACTTTTTGGAAACCATTTTTATATCTTAATTATTCAACAGTTATAAATAACAAGAATAGTAACAAAAGTGTATTTGTGTGTGCGTGTGGTGAAAAATGCAATTGTATTTGATGGTGATGGTCTTTGAGGTTATATTGCGAAAAGAAAATAATTTGATAAAATTTGTGCATCACGTTGACTCATAAACGGAACCAGTCTAAAGACCAAAACGATTGCATGTCCGAAACCAGGAATAGCCCCCAAGTATTTTATATTATTTTTTTTTACATTTTTTTTTTTTCTTTATTATTATTACTAAGCACTATACGAGCAACATAACGATGGTTAAGAAGAAATGGCGAAAGAAAAAAGAAGATAGAAAGCTACCACGGACTGAAACGTAAATAAGGATGAATATATTCATCCAAAATTCAGTTTGACGCTTTTAAGACTGTACACTGCAATACAATTACACCTACCCACGAAAAGGGGGCTCTTCGGGGCATGGGTTACCTATTAACCAGCGCACAATGACGCCATCTTTTTGGTTGTAACGTAGTACTGTAGTGCCAAAAATATCAGCCAAAAAAATTCTGAACAGATTTAAAACTTCTAGCTCATTTTCAAGCGCGATGGTACCGTTTGCGGCCACCGAGAAACGACTAAACTAAAGCCAATTAAGAACCTCTCCTTTTGTATCCTTCATGTCCGATTTATTTTTTCTATTTTTTGTAAGAACCACAGAGCACTCAAGAGAATGATTAACAAAAACGACACGATTAATAATGGCATTAAACGATACCTTACTTAACCCACTGTTGTTAATTTACTTAAACTGTGAACTGTTTTCATAACGTGTAGACTAATAATTTCCAGCTTCTATAGGTCAACATATTTGATTAGCAAAGCAAAAGTTCAGATCTTCATATTTTGGAGTTTTATGGAACTATTTCCTCATGAAAAACATTCATTAGTCTTAAATTCATATGTAACAAAGTACAATTTATGCGGTACCGCGCCGGGAATCGAAACCGGATCTCCGGGACATCTTAACCGCTGGACCATACGATAACCTCCTGTGCATTTCAAGAATTTCTTGTTAAGCGGAAAATTCCATTTACACTTCATGCAAATGAATTATAAAACTCGAAAGTAATCATTTGTCGTGAGGTAAATGGCACAGGGTTTGATTTTTGATGGCCATGACGCCAGGTCCGTAACCTAACGACAAGGACATACTAATTGGCTTTTTAGGGCGTAATATCACTTTTTGCATATTTTTATATTTTCTTTATTCAATTGAAAAATTTTTATTAATATTAAGATTTATATAGAAAGAGTTTTAATGATAATAGACTCAGAAGGTCGCACTTAAATTGTATTGTCCCTTAGATTTTAATCGTTCGTTTAAGACATATCAAAACTCATTTGGAACGTCAGAAGGATGCTTCAGGGGTCCTATAAGGCACATATATGCTCGACCAGCATGAAATTGTCAACTAGCATGCTAATCTGTCCGTCTATCCGTCTATTTGTGTCTATATGTTGTGTACGTCTAAATGTTTGTCTCTTTAGTTGCTTGTGGTAAACATTCACCCGGTCGCAACAATGTTCACGTCGGCTTGGAATTCGTCAAAAATATTGGAAATTGTTATACGTAGGTTGGCTGAGATTCGGTGAGAGGATACACCCACAATGGTTCGCGATTGTTATGGGATACCAAAGCACTGAATTTTGTTGGTGGCCTTTACGTTATGCAGGGATGATCTAAGATTTTAAGATCAAGGAAGCCACAGAAAGAGCGAAATCTTGTTGGTAGATGTGTCTTCAATTGGTTCTTGAAGGTCAACTTAAACTGCAATAGGTCTTCGAAGAGTATTTGAGGGATGTGTCGTGTGCAACACTTGGAGAATATTACTGTGCTATGTGAACATAATCGTCCGACTTTTTTGGAATGGTTTTCTAGTCTTTGTGAAAGAAAGAAACATGCGATGCATTTCTTTACGCTTCTGCTTCTTTTGCATGCAACTTAAATTTTTTAACGGCAGTCGTGATATACACTGGACTTCGCACTTATTAAATCGCACTTACTATGGACTTGAAAAGGTTCCCATTAATGATAATGATGGAGAACTCCTTTTGGACAACCCCTATATTGCCTATTGATAGTTGCCATTTTAAATTTTACGCGTTTCATTATACACTCATAAATATATATATTTACATATACTTTTCTTATAGATGTAAAAAAATAATAAAAATCGCCCAAGTTCTTTTTCAAAGAAAAATTAGTAATTAGTTAGTTAGATAAAATTAAATTTTTTCTAAACGATGTCAACGGAACCTAACACTTCTGAACAAATCTTAAAAATTTAAGTGTCTTTAATACATGCAAATAACATCGAATTGTCAAATAAAGATTGCATGCTGCTATAAAATGAACTGTGCTCTACAGTTAGAGTGCAGTGCATGTTGCGATTTAACAAATGTTATGTTACCTATACAAAGCTAAGCATTTAATCAAGATTAATGCCGGGTTAAGTGTGGGATTTCGGTAAACACGTTTTCCATAGTAAACAGAAAAAAAAAAACGCTATTGAATTAAAATTTTCTAGTTTTTCTTTTCTTTTTTTTTTTTTTAAAAAAGAAATTATTATTAATAACTTATTATTAATAATTGCAAGAATACTGTGATTTTAATATTTTTTTTTTTTTTTTTTCTCTCTTAAATAAAGGAAAAACAAGAAATTAATCAACACCATTAATGTAAAAAGTAAAAAAAAGGAAAAAAAATAATAAAAATGAAAACAAGCACAACAGTTAGACTCACCTTCACACGAATTTTAGATATCCGGCAGCTTGTTTTTCGAGTCTATAGTCAATGGAAAATGTATACAGTTTAGCGTTCATTTTATGGTAATAAAAAACATATTTAATAAGTTAGGATAAAGTTGCTTCTATCACCATCCGAAAAATTGGTTATCAGTATAATTTTATAAACGCGGGGTGGATGGTATAGTTTACGGCCTTAGACGAAACGAATAATTCGTTTCTAAAATCATCTGGAAATTAATGTCTTAAGAGAAGATATAGAACAGATAGACAACTCGTAACGAAAGTGTTAAGTGATTATCGAAATCACATCTCGCGGCTATGCTTACGCACCATAAGAGCTACCTAGCTTTGTTCAAAATTCACTATTTCGTAAGAAAACTTTCTGTCACTTTAATTTGTCTGAGCGAAGCGATATTTCCAATTAATTTTTTAGGTAAAAGTATTTCTTTATATCTTTTATAAGTTACGCATATCTCATTTTCGGACAAAGATAATGTATATTTTACGCATATTTATTATTAGCTAGCTTTACGTAATTTGATAGACTTATCGAGATTATATCAATATCAACTTTTTATGTTTGATTGTTTGTCTTTCAACTTTTTGAGTTCATTCGCCATTTTTGGGCAATGTGAGTGACCATTTTACAAGAGTACACAATGTGAATTTTCCTTTCCGCTTTTTTGGGAAGAATTTAAATTTGAATTTGAAAAATTTCGATAACTGACTAATGATTAACATGAAGAAAATTCAGATATCGTGTGAAGATAGTTCATCGGGACCTTTCGAAGTGTGTTGCAAACGAAATAACAGAAGTAATGTACTCTTGCCGTTTGGTGGTGTTAAAAAAAAAGAGAAAAAAAATAAAAATAAAATAAAAATTTTACTGTGGCGGCGGCTGGTTATGACAACTACTGCCACGGTTAACACTGCTACGTACATATCTATTTGTATGCATATACATAAACACATATAGATATATTGCATGCCCATATCTGCGCTTTAAAGCATTGACAGTTTATAATTCAAAACTGCGCCATACTTGACAGTCATTGTTGTCGTCGTGGTTGTTAAGAAATAATAAAAAAAACAAAAAAAAAAACAAAGAAAAAGAAACTTAAAATATTTGAATTGCTAACATGGTTTACGGTTGGACGCCACATTAGATAAGTTCAGAGATAACCAGTAAAAAAAAAAAAAAAAAATAAAGGGAAAAAAGGCAAAAGAAACTCTTAATTCAATTTCAATTTCATGTTCATACGTCGCACATATGACGGTTTGGTATGGCATAAGACAAAAACATTTACAGTTGCGTAGGCGTTTCAATGGCTTTTATTTATTTTTTTTGTCTTTCTTTTCATCTCGCTGGCTTCACGTTAGATATTGTTAAATAAGTTTACAGAAAACTTTACATCAAAAATACAACTCAACTCAACACAATATGCAAATCAGCTGCGAAGTTTCTAAAAGAATATTGCGTAAGTCAATAAGCTACGTCAACTTACACACTCACACACTTAAAGGATTTGATTGATAGATTTCAAATTTACAAAAAAAAAAAAAAAAAAAAACGAAAATAACGTTAACATAATAAAATAAGAAGAATTATAACAAAAAAAAAAAAAAAAAAAAAAAAAACGAAGCAAAAAAACCGCCGCACACACAAATATGTCACAAAATCTATTGCAAATGTAGGAACAACAGCAACTCTAACAGCAGAAACAACAACAGTACATTGTGTATTTAGATCAAAGCGAGAGACAAAAATTTTTACTTTAGATCTTTTTGGTGCAAGCAGTTGATTTTGAATTTTGTTTCAGATTTGTTGATGCCTGGTTAACTGATTGTAAGAGCAGTTGTATGTCGTTTTTGTTTGTCTTGATTTCTTTAACAAATTAGAGCAAAATTTGAATTTTCTTATGTCCACGTATGTACATAACTGTTTGCCTGTCAAAATAATAAAAAAGAAAAAAAACAAAAAAAGTACAAAAAGAAAACCAAAAAAAAAAAAATAAATAACTTAAAAAGACAGAAAAGTCAACAGGATGTTTGCAGTTTCTTTTCTTTTTCAGATTCGTTCATGTGGGAATTGAGTTCATTTTAACGCACTTTATAATAAACAACAAGCAAACAAAACTTTAAACAAAAAAAAAAAAGAGTATATTATATATGTGGCTTACGTGCCTTGTGAAACCCATTACAATATTTAAAGAAAAGTTTTTTCTCTTGACTTATCCGATTCTATAACAGGGGCTTGAGGGAGCTTCTTGACACTTTAAAAAAAATGCAATTTAAAATAAAAGATAAATAAATAAAACCTCTTCCAATCCATTTTCCATAACTCCAATATTTTCTTTTTAGTTAATAAGTTGTAAAAAATTTTTAGCATAAATTAGAAGAGTTAGGCCATAATCCGTTTCAAAATAGAAATGAAATGAAATAAAAAACGTTTCGCATTCTCTTAATGCTTCGGCTTATAGGAACCGTAAATCATATTATCGACAGGGCTGAATATAATAGGTTGCGGGTAAAGTCCTATTTACCCGTAATTTCATTTATCAAGACAAGACAAAGAGAGACAGAATGCGTCATTTGGAAGTCTTATTACTTAGGAGGATATGTAGCGGAATATCCTGACGATTTAGAAGAATATTTTCGATACTTTTCATCAGTTAGTAGCAATGTGCAGAGTGGATGTACAGATGTACAGTGCACAAAATACATTTCTTACGAGTTACAGAAAGGATCGGTTGCTTGTAAATGCTTATGTGATACGTTGAGGAGTGAAGTCGTCAAAGACGTTCTGCCAAGTTTCGTGTCGGAGACGCTGTTCTCAAAGAAACTTGTCGGTCTGGATGTCAATGACATTCGCCGGTCCACGCTGAAGAATAACTCGCCTCTTAGCAGTTTACAGTTGCAAACGAACTCGGCATTCACTATGCGACTGCAGAAAAACCCATCGAACATCTTCATACGCAAAGATTTTATTTAAAATATGACATAACACTCTCATCAATCTAATAGTTTCATTTTAAGGCGATCGCGATAGTTCTATCGTTGATAGTTCAATTTCCTTCCTTGATAGCAATTTTTATGCTCTCCATCAATCCAATAGATTTGTATAAACTTTTCCCATTCGTTTTTTATATCCAGCGGCACGTGTCACATACCCAAAGAGTTTGTATATTTTTCTGCACAGTAGGATTCTACGACATAGTTTTGCTTTCCGTCCATCGCAGTAAAGTGTGAGAAAGAGACAAACATAAAGGTTTCAATTTGATGGATTCAAATCAAAGTGAAAGTGTTCATGTCCCACCAGCAATGGGCAAAGTAATACGTCCACAAGAGAAGGTAGCGGAATATGAATATTATCATGTATATAATAATATTATAAAATAATTACATATATAGAAATATACATAAATCATGCACAGTAGTAAACGCACAAGCACTAAAAAACTTCAGCGCAGTCTTAAAAAAACGAAACTGAATATTAGAGTTAATAAAGTTAAATTCGTGGCAAATGCCTGTTAGGATACCTACAAGTGTATGTGTTCTATCTGTATACGTAATCTATCTAAACATATTTTGTACATGTATTCTACATATGCATTCTATATACTCTCCCGTCTTTAATATACTTATGAATATATCCTATATATATATATATATATATATATATATATATATATAACCTATCGAGCTGTAATAAAGTATTCTGTATAGCAAGAATTAAACTTTATTAACTCTAAAGTTGAGCTTTCTTCTCTTCTAACTGCGTAGAACTTTTTTTTAATGTCTCTTCACTTTATACGCCAACATTTGTAAACTTCAGCTTACTTACTTTTTATTATCTGCTTACATCAGTTTCATTTATCTTATCTCATTGAGATTTTCAAACTTCAAAGCCTACTTAGTGTAATAAACAAAAAAAAGAAGAAGAAATTAGAAAGAAGCTGCAAGGAATTATTACTATTTACAGGCAGATGGACAAGTGATTAATAACGCTATATGAAACCTGCACACTAAGATCGTGATTGACATTATTATGGCACTAGTTGCTTTCTTTCCTTACTTTCTAATTTATACGAAAGAAAAAACAAAAAAAAGTCTTAAACAAGCTTCGTTAGTAGAGCAGTCATTAACACCTAATTGGCTAATCCATCTAAATATTAGAATGAAAGTAAGGCTTCATGCAGGTAGTAGTGCTATACCCTTCAGTGAAAAAGTTGTAAAAGTGGGGCAATTCTAATTTTAGCATGCCCTTTACAGCATTGGAAAGTTCACGCCAAGAATAACATACTGTGCATATATATATGATAAATATAAAATTTAGATTCAATCAGAATTGTTCGTTAATTTGAATGGTAGTTCTTCGAACGGGCTGGAAAGCTTGGAGAAAGAAAGCTTAAATTTTGAAAATAGACGTGTATTGGTCTAAAAGTTTTCGCAACACAAGTCGGTACAGCGCGCAACACTTACCAATCTTGCTTATTAGACTTACCTATTAGACTGTGGCCAACTCTATGTCTTTCTGTTTCTGACTCCCACCGGGTTGAACGGTTAAACGACTTCTCCTAAATGGCAGGTCATATTAAAAAAAAAAAAAACATACCAACGTCTTAAAACTTTTTACTCATCAGAACTTGAAACTCGTATGAAACAATAAATCGAATTCTCATAAAATATATCGAAACGTCCAGTACTTATTGACTTAAAATTTGGATGATTGTTTGTAACGATTAGGGACAAGCTTAAACACTTTCGACTGCAATCAACAGCACGCGTAGTAAATTTTAAATCTACGAAGGAATGGTGGCGTGATATGCCTACACATTTGTAATAGCCGAGGAAATATCCAAAAACTTGTAAATCGTATAAATTATTGGGTGAGACAAGGCTTCGAGTTGATTTAATTATCTTCATGGGTAGCGCAGTAGATAGGAGTCACGAATGGCAAGTCAGTGTGCGCGGATCAAAATCCCAAATGCCGCAGAATTTTACTTCTGCGGTCGCAGCTATAGTGACTCCTCACTTACCGATTGTACACGCATCCACTAGGGTTGCCGGCAACATCTTCCTATCTCTTTCTCTTTCTTCACTTCTTTCCGATCATTACCGTATGGGACGAATGGGGAAAAATCCCCTGGGTGTCTGGCCATATCAAAAGAAGTCAATCAAATCAAAAAAGAAATCAATAAATTATGTGCTGGTTTTTTACTATTCATACTTTTCATCCCATGAAACATTGAAATAGAAACCTATTGATCGTTTTTGGCAATTGATACGGTGCATGTATAATCGTGCTGAGATCAACTCAAAAATTCTCATGAAATAATTTAAATTATTGTATTTTTCACTAACCTCAAAAAGATCACTTACTGTAATGCTTTACTGTTGTCGTAAATATAATAATAAGTGTGGTCCAGGAATAATTTCTTAACCCTTGTAAATTTATTTGAAATACTGAGTGACGGCTGAAATTCTTCCAAAGGATAATATGTTTGATGTTTTTCAGAACGAAATTGTTTTAAATCTGTCAGTTTGTTGCATGGATCAATTATTCATCGATTCGCCAGAAGGGGAAGAAGATATTCTTTGATGCGGAAATGCTCATTTTCGTCTTCAGCCTTTGAAAATCTACGCTTTTAATTCTGAATAGACTTGAAATCTAATAATTAAATAATGCAACATTCGTTTAATATAAAGTCAAGCTTTTTAATCCATTGATATTATGTCGGTTGTTTTCTTTGCCTTATAAAGGCATGCTTGGTGTCACTCGTAAGAAAGTAAGATATGGTTGCCTGCTTTGCATTAAATGTTGCAAACTTTTTCAACAATCAAAATAAAAAAAACTTTTTTTTTTTGTTCTTTTGTATTTCTTGAACTTCTACTTTCAAGTGAGTGCATTTTAGTTACGATAAACGAAACTTGATGTGCGCACAAATGAACGAGCATATCACATATGTTTGTTAAGTAATCTTGACCTTTTTTTTTTATTAATAAAAGATCGTTAATAATTCTTCTAGATTTGTTTATTTATTTATTTTTTTTTTTTCTATCTTTTTCTATATAAGACACACTTTTCTTTCTAAGATAGTTAACCTAAATTTTGATATTTTTATAGAAATGGATAATTTATATGTTATATTCTTTAGCCCTTGGTGAATGTGATGTTCGTTGCACTAATGTGGGGATACGAAAGACCAGCAACAATAAATTGCGCATATAATATGTATATAAACATTTTCTTCTTAGACAAGAAATCGCAGTATAATGAAAACAGTAACCACAACGTTAAGAGCAGATAGATATACATACTATGATTCATAATTTTTGTGTGCCCGGGATTTAAGAAAAGAGAGAGAGAAACAAAAAAAGAAGAAGATAAAAAAAAGAAAACTTTTGTATAGAAAGTCATGAGTGAAAATGTACACAAACACATGAATTTTCTGGCGGTAGAGTGGCTTTTTTCAGCTATTATTTATTGAGCCTTGCTCATTGCTGTTAACGCATAAACTAAGAACAAGATTGTTTAATGGTGAAAAGAGAATTGTAAAAAAAGGAAAATAACTGGACACCTTTAAGAAAAAAGAAAGTTCTTCGTTCTCTTTTGGCATTACGCTAACCCAGTGTCTGATATATTGGCCAACGTGTACACAAAACCACTCTAATAATATTTTATGCTTATTACATGCTAACCACATCATCAACATCATCACGTAGCTATGTGCATGTTTGGGTTGAAGTCTCAAATTATGGCATTATGTATGTGTTCTTAGGCTATGCTCGTATGCCTTGTAGTGGTTTTTGTAGAAAAAAAGCGAAAAAAAAAAAAAACAAATAATTTGCGCACATAAACTTTCTTCTTTCCTCTTTAAACTGGTCATAAATTCCCAAGCTGTTAGTCTTACACAAGATGAAGATGAAGATGAAGAAAAAGTGTGGACAATCCGCAAATACCACAAATATAAAATGCATAAGTTCGTATTCATATGGTATTCATATATATATATATATGCATGCAATATACAAACACAAATATAATACGAAACGAGTAAGTAAAATAATTTACATACTTGTGTATGAGTCTGACTTTAACTAACTGACATAGTTTTTCGTGCGATGAGAATAACGAACGACAAAGACTTTAAAAGCAAACGCAACTCGTAATAACAAAACAACAAAGAAAGAAAACATATTTTCATTGGCATCAGTGTAATTATAAACCGTTAAGAATAGTTTTTCCTTTTTGTCGCCGGTGCTGCTGCTGCTGCTGCTGCTTCTGCTGATGCTTTTGCTTCTGCTGCTATTCACATGCTCGTACGCACGTAGATAGTATTTATTTATTTATTTATTTATTTTTTGCATAGCATCAAAGGAGGTGTGTTAAATATTTTACATATATGTGTTCGCGTATGCGAAACAAACGTTCATAAGGTAATTAAAATATTTAAGCGACGAACACGAAATTAACACTTAATTGAATAACAAACGTACGCATACAAACACATCGCTGCCTTCCTCTAAGTGATTTTTCCTCCCTGGTTGCTTTTAAGAGACAATTCAAGTTATTAACTAATCTTAATACGGAAAAAATATTGACTTACAAGCTACCAATTGGCCGCAATTGGCCGCAATTGGTCGCTACCGTCAGAAATATGGTTAAAAAAAAATTTTATAATGCTTTCGGTGTTCGCTTATTTAGGCAAACACATGCATATAAACAAACCTGCACTTACCAGTAGCCTCATATACAGATATATATATATATATATATATATATATATATGTATATGTATATTTATAAACACGAACATGTTATTTACATACATATGTTCAATTCATGTTCATGCAATTACAAATTGTTTATAAAATTCAATTACATTTATATCGCTTATACAGATAAATGAAAAACAGCATTCAACGTTCATACGTTGACATTATTGTTTAGCATGTGTATATATATATATATATATATATATATGAATATATGTCATGCAAATAAAATCGATCGAATTACTTGATCTAAACAATTGATATGAGTGTAGAAATTGTTAAAATGTCGTTTAAAACATTATGTCTTTCAAGTCAAAGTTACCAGAACGGTTTATGTGAGACAATTTAATTTAAATGAACTTTCTAACAAATATCTATACATATAGTCGGTATATATATATATATATATATATATATAAATATGTGTTGTCTCTATGTCTATATGTATGGATATATGTATGGATAGATGTAAGTGAGATCAAAAAAACAAAGAAAAACCTGAGGACATTCATTAAGCAACGTAATCAATGGACATAAGCAAAACAATGTAACTAATAATAGTGAAATATATGTCAGAGAACATGTCAAACTGTCGCACTAGATGTACAGTTTATGGACACTCTTAAGAAATCCGAATAAAGATCTTATTTGTATTTCGATATTTAGTGCCTATGATGCAATTTAAGGACACAGGTTATACACGTTGCTATCGATGCAGCTACCTACCTATCTATTTGAAAATGAGGTTGAAAGTGAAGCGTGCGTGCAAACATTTCCTGCAGTTTTATTCATATTAAAACTAATAACAGCTTGCCTTATATAAATTTTATAAGATTGGTCGGTAGCGTTTTCAGCAAATCAACGACTCCATCTTTATTGCACTAGCATAAGCTTTTTCAATATTCGTATGCTCGAATTCCTGCTGATTCCGATGGCTGTTGTGGGTCGCAGAAGTCTCGTTAAGAGCGAGAGCGAGTCCCATAAATTAATGAATTCGCATATTTGTTGCAAATCATCAAGTTTTTTATTCTTCTATTCCTTAGACCGTAGCCTGGCTTCCCGCTGTCTCCACTTTTCGGCGTCACACTAGCACTTAAATGCAATGCTTACTTACAACTTCTTGCAGAAAAGAACAAATGAGATGAACCTACCTTGTCAGCAAAATAGTTATTTAGATCAAATTTTTGCCGCTAGGAGCGCTGTAGAAGCGCTTGTCATTTTATCTAAGCAACAAAATTTACTTTATTTTTTTTTATTGTGTTGAATTACGAGTGTTCCACATCATCAAGTTCGTTGTGGTTGGAGTCGTACACATCTTAAATATTTTCTAAAGCTTTCGCAATGTTTTAGTCAATTGATATAGAAATAATTATTGGCATGGGAGAAGCCTCATAGAAAGAACTGAACAGAAAATATTTTCATTCTTTCTCAACAATATATTTTTTGCAGCGATATTTAGTAGTTTCGATGCTTTTCTTTGTTTTCTTTTCAAATGACTAATCACCTAAACGTGAAGCGTTGTGATGGCCAGAGAGAAACCGTGAAAGCGAGAAAGAGCGGCTGAAAACTCGATATGAGAAGGTTTCGATATGATATCCGACGGACGCACCGTCAGAGAAGCTTAAGGCAATGCAGAAAGCATTTCAGAAAGTACTTCTCTATTATAAGATTCGCTTATTTGAAGTCCTTTTTAGCATATCGTGTGGCACACATTATGTGCCGTGTAATCGTGGAAGTTTTTGGATACACAATCAAGGATGAAATTCATAGGCAATATTTCAATTGTTGTATTAAATCTATTATTTACAAATTTCATCCTGGATAATTTCATCCGATATAATTAAAATGTAAGATGTATTGATCTTAAAGAAAGTCCGCCAAAGGTTTCTTACTTAAAAATCCAACGATAAATTTACAAAGTATGGAACTAAAGGCTGGCGGATAACTTGGACCATATGCTCACCTGTATTAAAAACTCTACATAACTTGACAATTGAAGCCGCGACCATTGAGTTGTTAATCGCGATCCTGTGCCCACTAGACTACTCATGCCGATGGACATGAAACATTTCATATTTCTATTCATTATTGTTGAGAACATGATATTCTGTTGAAGACTCTATATAAAAATATAAATGTTGGTATTTCATACATACATACATACATACCATAGGTACTCTCTATTGGTTTTGCTGTGTTTGATTGATTTTGTTTGTCAAAGGATTGTAAGAGCTACTCGTTCTTTAACACCGCATATGGGACGGTTTCTGTGACTTTGTACCATACAGACGAACAGACATTTACAGAACAGATACAGAAAAGCCCTTAGATATAATATAAATTTTAGATGACACACAGATGCTCATCAAAGCAGTCCCACGGCAGGTAAGCATTCATATGGCAGCAAAATATATCCATTTTATGGCAAAATTTGGTGTAGACAACAAGAAGCTTGAAAGGTAAAAACCTTACGACGAGAATAGATAAAGCCCTGTTTTGAAGAGAGCACTCATGGATAGGTATTGGGTGTCTTTAACATTTAAAATTGTATTTTCATTTCCAAAAATTCTCATCAGCCGCTTGGTGCGTATGCAAAAAATAGGAAAATTACTTTCTTATTTGCTTGAATCTTGTCTATCAATGGCGAAAATCAAGTAAATTTTGTCTTTTACTGGCAAAGCTTTGCCATTTAGCATCTAAACACATTCTTAACACACTTCTGATGCATATTGCACAGGGACAAGCGATCGATTGCGCATCGGTCTAAACCGGTCCGAATGTCTCTATTTCTTTATTTCTGGTTTATTGATCACAAGACAAAAAAAGAGAGTGCAAAAATGTTTAAATCAACCTGCCGCCTGCCAGTATGACTTCCATTAGCAAAATATTTTTGCTCAATTTGCTTCAGAGAATGATCTGAACGGAATTTTGCTTTCTTACTTGTCTTGTCTCTTTTTAGACGAACCGAACGGATATTCCTAAATTTAAATATATTACTCAACTTAATATAATCAGCGATAATTTGAATATATTTTGGGAACAAAAATTTTCAAAGCTAAATAGAATTCTATGTCAGTTTTTAAGATTTATTAACAACGGAAATCAAAGTTGAACTAAAAAAGCTTTTGTTAACTTGTTTCTACTCTTTTTTAAATTTATTGCTTTTTTTCTTCATTGATGTTCGTAGAAAGAACAACAAAAAAAAAAAAAAAAGGAACAAAGAAAAAAACCTGGGACAACTAGAACTAATTAACGCTTTCAATAAATAAGCAAATGTGGAACATAGCAAAACGACATCGAATTCATGACAAATTAGAATTTGTCGCAAAGATTGACAGCGAGCAGTTTCACGTAGCAAACAAACGGGTTTCTGGTATGTGAGCAGAGTTTGAAAATCAATTGAATTGTAAGAATAATTGCAAAAAAAAAAAAAAAAAAAAAATAGAGGAAGAAAAATTTATCAAATAAATATCGTATTTTAATTAAACCAATGATTCATTAAGAGAGACTTTCTTTGATCACAAGAAGAAGAAGAAGAAGAAGAAAAAAAAAAAATAGAAAAGAAAAACAAGCTTTTTACTCTGTTGTCATTTAACTTCACATAAAACATCAATCAAGGAAGTGTTTACTGCTCTGCTGCTGCAACATATGCGACTTTGTAATTTTTTACGGTCTTTTTTTTTTTTTTTTTTCTTAAATTAAAATATACAAAATAAAAAAAGAAAATATCTCTATATATATATATATATATATATATATATGTATATATGTATATAATAAAAAAAAAGAAGAAAAAAATCAAGGAAAGAAAATTTCGATGCATAATTCCTTATCTTGATTTTATTTAAATTTTTTTGGATATTTACGTCTAAATATACAGATACAAACACGCGCTCAATTAATGCACGTCGGTTTTTTTTTGTATGAAAAACAACTTAATATATATAGTAGATTTTCTCTTCTTGATTAAAAATACCATTTTTATGTAATTTTCGGTGCCAACAGGTTTTCTTATCAAATTGTTTTAAATAAGTTAATGTTCAATTTGAGCGCATATACAACAACCATATGAAAGCAAAGTCTTTTAGCCTTTGGCCGAATAATAGGTACCCATCAATCTGGTGCCTCTTTTTTTTTTTTTTTTACTAATTCAACTTATTTTTATTGTTGCGTTATGCATAAAAAAACCGAATAAGAGCAAAGACCTCTGTCTGGCTGTTCATTTATCTGAAAATATGATATATATATATATATATATATATATATATATATGTGTATATGATTAGAATTGATTATAAACAAACAAGTTTATTTATGAATAATTTTAATAAGAAAAAAAGATTTTTCTTAAGAATATAAACAATCACTCAAGGAATACTTGCTATAGGTGCAAGGCGGTGATGGTCAAAAACAAGTGACGAAAGGGTAAGAGACAGTGAATGATCATAGATCTTTATCCAACAGAGTTCAAATTTTAAAGGTTACTAAAGCGTTGTTTCTTCTCACAAAATTTGACGCAATCTTACCCATAAATTGTCATTTAGCACAAAGAAAAGGAGAAAATTTGAAACCATTTCAACTGATCGTAACGATCCGATCGTTATTGGGCAAAGGTTTTATTGTCCATCGCTTATCTTACTTAAGAAAAGCCCTTACCTTGTGCAAAGATTGCTTTGCACACCCTGCGCTAAGCATGACACAATATTCAAATTTCTTTGAATTAAGCAAGAAAACTTAAAGTACAAGTTATTCACTGTTTCAAAATACATGTCCGCTAAAGAGATCACATTATCTTGGATTTTCAGTTTTGTTTCGAAGTGAATTCACTTCTGTAATATGCGCTGATCGTTACCATTTACATTCACTTGATAAGACAACTTACTATAGCGTTTACGCCCTCTTTCTTTTATTTGCAGTCATAAAAGTTTTAATAGGGGCACCAGAGAAAGCTTGAATGTAGTTTTCATTCAACTAAGCTTCAGTGTTCGCGGGAGCAAATTTCAAACAGCAAATAGCTGCATCCGGTCCAGTGTTCATCAGTTCAATTTCCAGTTCGATAGAGCATATTTGTTCATAGTGACAGTAAGCGTTTAGTTGGTAAACACATTACATGGGGATGCAGGCCACAGATTGCGACCGTTTCCTGTCTCTTTCTTTTTTCTCGTTTCTCTCTGACCGTCATCATTTCGCAGATATAGGAAACATCTCCTAAATAATTAGCCATATTAAGAAAAACAAAAAAAAAAAAAAGAAGATGATATGAAAAAGAGTGGAATGCAAAAGAATTATGAGAGTAAGTGTAAAATTTCGTCGGATTTTCTAGGTTTAATGCTCTTTTTCATAGTTGGCACCTTCTTGGTTTTTCTGAGTCAATGCTTTGCTTAGGAAAGCAGACCATGCCCGTAAATATTTTTCAAATTTTTTAGGAGTCATTCAGGAAACACGCTTGTTTCCCAACACTACGGCATAGTTATTCATATGCAACATGTTGCGTACTTTGAGTTAAAGAGAATCATGTTTCATCATTTCATAACTTCTGAGCTGTATTATGGCTTCAGTAAAACCATCAGCTATTCTTCGAATTTATTCAAAAAAGTTAATAATCGTAAAATATAAAAACCGATCTTTTTAATTCGATTAAAATATTAAGTATATTTCTAAGCCCATCTGAGACAGTTGAAGTTTTGTAAAAAGTAAAAGAAATTTTGTTTTTTCCATTCACGTTTGAAATCGGAATCTATATGACGGACATATTTTAAAAATAGTATTTCGAAATAAGGTTCGAAAAAAATGCAATGCAATCTTATTCTGGTTAATCAGGATTTATTCACCTGAGTGGCCGAGTAGGCAAAGGATCTCGATTAAAAACTGAAGGGTCGTGGATTCAAATGATCAAGTCTAGTAGAATTTTTATTAACCCTCTATTTCTCTGGCTAGATCAATAATAATAATCCCGATTTTTTAACAAGGGAAAAAACAGTACATAATAAGTGTACACATAGGTAAAGGTTAGTCATGCATGTCAATGATAATTTGAAATAATTTTTCTCCTGGTTTTCGTACGTAACCACATGGTCCAGTTTTATATAAAAGAAACAAAATAGTCTTGTAAGCAATGTTTATTACTTAGAAATATTTCTAAGTAAGTCCTGTCTAAGCAGTCCTCTCTCGATCTATTTGTGAGATGGAACTTTGTATCAGAGTTTCACTTTCATTATATAATATATTTGCAAACGTTACGAATGCAGCGATATTTTTAATATATCTTAACGTTTTCTTTCAACCGTTAAGATATAAAGCATTAAATTTAAGTTAAGTTTGAAATCGGCCGGCAGGTGGAATTCACAAGAAAACCATTTTTTTTTTTATTTTTTATTTATTTATTTTTTTTTTTGAAAGCTTAAGTATTTGTAAAGTTCCTCTTGAAGTTAGCACGCCTAACCAAAAAATTATACAAAACAACTTACACTTTGGTTTATAGGAATTAAAATCACTTTCGGTAAAAAAAGAGAAAAAAAAAAAACGTAAAAGGTTTTATTTGCTTTATTTGTACCGCATTCGCCGGTAAGATTTATTATTAATCTTACTTGTTTATTAAGTAAGTATGTGAATATGTATATAATATGATAAGTTATCTCATAAATTTAACAAGGTGTTGGTTTAGTTAATTAATACTGACGCCAACCATAAATATTGAAAAAAAAAAAAACAAAATAAATAAATAAATATAAATATTTTTTTTTTATTATTATTATTATATAAAATAAATATATAGAGAAACTTTTTATATATAACTTTCCTCTACTTATCAGTAAAAATTTCACTATTTTTTTTTTTTTTTTTTGGAATTGAATTTTCACTTCAAATATTTAACCTACATTTCCAATTCGAACACATGCACAAGTTAGTTAGTTGAGACACACAGTAATTGATAATTCGAATTTAACCGAACATGTGTGAACCCCAATAAACAATGGTAATGTCAACGGCATATGCGAACAATTTTACTTTTTATAGACATGCAAAATGGGTTTCACATGTACATTAAATTTACCATGTACATGCTTATGCACTCACCTCTGAGTAGACCATAAATTTTAGACAATAATTTTGTAACAAAATTTTCTTCTACATTAGGTTACGTTTTGGAGAAATTGTGTTTTAAAATAAAAATAAAAAAAAAAAAAAAAACAAAAAAAGAAAAGTTAAAAAAACTATTTTAGACGAATAAGAACGAGCCGTGACTATGCACCAGTTACACTCAAAATACAATTCGATTTTAATATGTAATGTGATAGAATATACGTCATGAATTCTTTATACCCTATACCACTCATGGTACGACGATATATGAAGTTTGTACGGCAAGGACTTGAGATAGACCCGCCCTTTACTATATCATTATATAAATCGACTTAAGCTCCGGCAGCCAGTCTGTTCGTTTTATTTCTTACATTCAACCTATAGATCGCAAGAAGTAGACCAAGGATGAACGCTATAGAAAACGCTCCAGATTGAATCACTTTTCGACCACTTCCTTTATGACACCCTACTTTGAAAAGTCGAAATATGAATAACCGGACTGTTGTAGGATATTTAATGGTGCGCCCTCACAAAGCAGAGCGTTTCCACTTGTTTTGCGAGTGAATCTGAGTGACAAGTGAGAGTTCCTTGCTTCAAAGGTAGCTTTATGTGAAAGCCAGGGACCGATCGATTTGTAGCCGTTGTCATCCTGGGTTTAGTCTCACAAATTATAGGTTGTATTTACTCAGGATTTTAGTTTGTTCAAGAATGCACATATTGTAGGGCGTGTCTGATGGAAAGTTTGAATGTTAAAACTGTGATGATGCATTTCCTATATCTTCTCGATTAACTAGCTTAGTTCCTTTTATGACCATCAATATTTTTACATACTTCATATTATTCATTATTTGGACCGATAAAGCCAAACGAAGTCAGGATTTATTTATTGTGATTTTTAAACACTTTTTTACTTAATAAAGATTCTGCCATTTGTTCCCCATACAGCTCATGTTAAGTATAAACATTATCTAAAATCAACTTCGCCTACATTTAACAAGCATTACAAAATTATCGCTTTGTTTCTTTCCGTTATTTATCGACGTTTTTATATATTCATGCATGTACCTGTGTGCTGTGTGGTATCTGAAGCCATCTTATCTGTTTGGCATAAGGTTATGCTTGCTTAGCAATTTGCACTTGCAGTCCTGCTGTATATTTCTTATGGCGGTTTAGAAATATCATTAAATAAAGGAAACGATAGGTTATGGCTTAATCAAAACACAAGCGAACCCATAGTTTGATTTCCTTAAAAGCATATTTTGATTCACAAGATAAAGTTTTAAGGCCCTTAGCGTAAGTTTAGACTGATAAACTTGCGGAGGTAGACGGGAAGATATACACAAAGACAAAAAGACAAAAATCTATTGTGCCATGTGCGCTTATTAATCGAATATACGTACGTATTATTAGCTCTCTCGATATCTAACAAAGCTAATATGTCTTTGTGGGGGAATTTATATTTGAGGAATACGCATCTTTCGAATATTCATGTAAATGTACGCGTACGAAAGCGATTCTTGCAGCCTGTCACATGTTCATGTTAAATGCACCAAGAGAGTCAGTCGGTCAAATCAGATATATGTACGCCTTAAGAGGCTCAGGATGTTACACATTTAATGCCGAGATTATTATAATTTACATTATCTTTATACTTAAAGCTCTGCAATTTAATTATATTCACAATGAAAAAAATATCTAAAAAGTTTTGTTCATATACCAAGCGCAATAATAGAATTTAGAAATTTCTCTCGATTGTATTTAACAACACCTTTAACAAGTGGGCGTTTGATATAATTTAACTAAATTCACCGAAAACAATTTTTCTTAATTTAGTTTCTTAGCTAAATCTCATATAAAATGCAAAACCGAAAATTGTTTTATGTCTTACAAAAGTATTTTCATAGCCGCACCATAAGCATATGATTTTTCATTTTCACGTTGTATGCATATGCATATATATATGTGCATATATCTTATTTTAATGTGTATGTGTTTGCGTATGCGTCTGTCTAGGCATTTTCTCTCAACATAATGAAGACATTTGTTTAAAGATCTGGTTTAGCTTAAATGTAGGCTGACTACCTTTCTGGCTTTATGCTTAAGCCGTTGACAGCTTCGTGTAAACTCTAATTTTGTGTGTCTGGGAATATTTTTTCCTTCGTCTCTTTTGCTTTTCTTTTTTTTTTTTCTATTGAATATTAAGATAATAGTTTTACACATATGCATATGCATTTTTGTATGTACGAAGCTTGGATTGAATTGGATTATAGGTAGCGTGCAGTTGCATTTAAAAATTTCCGCTTTACTTAATTGGCATTTAGTATATGTAGATAAGTGAAATGCTTTTAAAGTAGATTTTATTGTAATATCTTAATCATATACACAGCGTTTTTTTTTTTTTATATGCTCTCTAACGACATTTACTTACACTCTGTCTACTTTTCTGCCTCTGCCCGATAATGGTGAGATATTACTTTGGATGACAGAAAAATATTTAAATATAAAGAAATTTTAAAAGGCTTAAAAAGGTTTAAAAAAAACCAAGCGGTTATAATTCTATACAGGCATCACAGTACTTACGAAGTTTTATGGTCTCATTCGTATACGCGCGTTAACTGATTTCCTTTTTAAAGCTCGACACATTTTCTAAAATACAATGAACTGTAATTTTATCCGATTGCTCGCTCCTTCCTACTTTGAACTATAATAGATTTTTTTTTCTTCTTCTTCTTCTTCTTCTTTTTATTTGAATAATCACTTAGGTTATCAACGACTTTTTTATTCGCACACTATCGAATGTATTTTATATCTATTTGATGGGATGATTATAAAAACGTATAGGAAGTAAATATCAATTTAATAACTAAGTCACGTATCACAGAAGCGTTTAATTTTACTTTTATGAATTCTGATCACTGTTTTCAAAATTCAGAAAAAAAAAAAATATTTGATTGAGCAAATTTATTTCACGATCACGTCATATATAAAATATTCCAAAAAAAAAAAAAAATGTTTGCACTTTATTTGTCAAAGATGTACCGCGACATGATTACGTAACGTAATTTAAATAAATAAAATTTACTTTGCAATTAGATGCGTAGATACATATACGAGAAAAACATATAAATTTCCGTTAAATTTTTTATACAATCTTTGTTTGCTTAGAAGAGGTACTTGTAGGTATTTTGATTAGCGACGTCTATTGGTGAAAATGATAAAGTAATGCGAACAATGCGATCAATGGACATAACGGTTAAAGAAGAGTTGTAAAGTTGTGTTGTGTGCGTATAGTGGGATCAGTAAGACGTACTGTGTTACAAACTGCCAAAACTGAATGGAGCGGTCACTGCAGATGTCTGTCGACATCAATTGAACAAACTGAACGATATATTGTGGCAAGAAAGGCAAGCAGAGTCAATTTCCTAACACTTCCCAACGTACTCATCAGACATAGCGCTGATTACCACTTATTCGGATCGATGCACCCACCAAACCAATATCGTTCTTTCGACACGGTATCGTCATGTTGCCAGAAAATATGGGAAAAAGTTGTAGAAAATGATGGACAATATATATCGTACCACTTTTTCTCAACAAATGCCTTCTTCAAGTGCGAAAATGATCGGAATACATGAAAGCACCTAAAATATAGAAATAAGAACAATAACTAGACGTACTTTAATTGGAAAACTTTTAGTCTCGACTAACAACAACTCAATGGTCGTGAGTTCAAATCTCAAGTGTGGTAGACTTTCTAATAAAGCCAATAGCCTTAGCAGCATGCTAATGCTTTAAGACTTTAGTCTAAGAATTTATTCGCTTACTAAATTAATAACAATAACAATAACTTTTACATAGACCAGCATTAAACAGGCCGCCACGTATGCTCTTCAAGGAATGCATCCAAAGAAACCAATATTCGAGAACTATATTCACTCAAGCCAGCCTGATCTTACTAGTAGCGCTTTTGGTAAATGTTTTTAATACGCTAGCACTGATTTATTGCTTGTTCGGTTCGGAATTTATGGAAATAATTGTTTCACCAGCGTTCGGTTTTTGTTTTCTCTTTTTAAATGCGACCAATTACTTAAGGGATTTCTCCTATACGTGTAACAAGGCGACGGTAGGAAACAGATAAGGAATGGCCGCTAAGTGTTACATTCTTACCGATTCCAACATAATCGACATTCATCTCCGCCATAGGGGTACTGGTATTACTTCACCTTATTATCCGCAATTTGTAACTTATGAATATTAACCAGGAAAATTTTTATCAAGCCCATATAAATGATGTATAAGTGATTTCTAATGTATTTGCTCGAGATGATAAATGTCCCGGATTGACTTGCAGGGCACGTATAGCTTTCTAGCCAGTTGTTTATAAAAAAAACTTTTTTTAATTTTTAGCATAACAATGTTATCTTCAATGTATCAATCTCTTCAATTCATTTGTAATAATGTGACCAGAAGTGAAGTCCAATAATCATATTAATTTGCTTGAGTTCATCAAATCTCACAAATATTTACTTTTAAATTGGTAGCACTGTGGCAGGCGTCTGCTTCGAGCTTTATATTAAAATGTGATTAGAAAAAATATTTTTTCTGGTTTTTAGAATGCTTTCAGAATTTTGTAGACCAAGAAGTTGAATTATTATTATTTTTTTTTTTTTTGGATCTGCGACGCGGAAACAACCTATCAATCGAGTGAATATTGTGCAAAAGATGAGCCAAGACCGAAAAAAAACGCGCTGAAGTCGCTCAAAAATCAAGGCGATGCTAACAGTTTTCTTTGATTATCGTAGTGTTGTGCAGTATGAGCTGCTTCCGCGGGCCGAACTGTTAATAAGGAATATTATTTGAGTTTGGGTTTTAAAAAAAGAAAAAATAAAATTAATTTTACTTTTTGGACACAATAGTTCATCTTACATACGAAGAATGAACAATTTTCTCAGTTAATTGTTATATTCATAATATGCCTATAAAAGGTTCGCGTCAAACGTCCTTTAAGATTTAAGACTTGTTATCCTGAGTTTTTACTTCTTTTTTTCTTTCGTTTATTTCTTAATTTTTCTTTATCCTAAGGTATATCTAAATTTATCGCTCCACAAATTCATTGTAATCATAATATAACTCTCCCCACAACCGTACTGGATATGCATCAATATTGTATTTTTTTGCACCAACACCTACGTGTCGACATGGAGTCGACAATGTATTATTTACAATTTTTAATTAAGGAATTGATGATGGAATAAAATTAGGAGGGCAAAAGATTAATATCGTACAATGCAAGCTATTCGATTAAGGCTTGATGAAAACTTGCATTCGGTTGAGTTCAATTTAATTTATTTATTAATTAATTTAAGTAAATCAAGTAAGCAAACGAAAAAACAAATAAAACAAACGCTTGATTTGATTTAGCTCAGAAAAAACACATAGTCGACATAGGAGTGCAAAGGGAGCAGTTAAAAGCTATGAAACGAAAGTACTGATCTAAGTCGTGAGACTTAGCGATATTTTCTATTGTCATTATTGCCACTATTGTAGGACCGCGAGTGGATTTAGCGCTAGCAACTAGGATCATTGGCTCTTTTTTTTTAAGGGAATGGGTTAAGCATTAAGCCCTGTAAACATATCAAAGCTATGCGATGCCAAAACAACAAGAGGCAATTTAAGCAATGGATTTCAGCGAAGGGCATCAAAGAGAATGGCGGTTACTTACCGTTACGGATTCTACTTTTTGTAATAATTTTTTGAAAAACATAAAGAAATTTCTCTAAAACGTAGAAAAACTTGTTGGAATTGTTGTTAAGTGATCCTCTTATTTAATATGCTCTGGAATGACCCTATGAGGCTGTATGCAGAAAACACTTATATTTTCACACGCTATAACCCGGCTGGCAAGACAAGCAACGACAATGACAAGGAGTGGAAAATTTAAATTCTTTCAATTATTTTAATTTAAACGAAGATGTTTTTGAAAAGATTTCCGAATCGCTATTATCTCGATACTGAAAGCTTTTCTTTGTTATTGTCTATCTGTTTCTCTGTCCATCTGGTCGTTTGACTCCAAGTTTGTTTGTCTATCTCTTATGAAACATGATTACGCTTATTACATAGTTTATACCATAATGCTATATGTTGTCACCTCTGTTCTTTTTTCCTTATAAAAATGATGACAACAATGTGCATTCGTGCGTGCTAGCATTCTGTGTAGTTTTTCTTTTTCTTAACTTTTTTTTTTCTTCTTTTTTCTTTTATTGCCATTTTCTTGGTTATAACTTTGCTTAGAATACAACAACACACCTTTGTTGGTTGCATTCTCTATAGAAAATGGCATAAGAAGAATATATATATACTTATACATATGTATAAATATAAAAATATATATATATATATATATATATATATATATGTATATATTTGTATATATAGTGTTGCGTTGTTGCGGCATTTTGTTGTGAACAAACTTACAAGCCAACCAGCATTACGAAAGAGTGACTGACTGCATATATATATATATATATATATATATATATATATGTATATATAAATGTAAGTTTGTTGTTGTTGTATATAAGTACATCAGATGGTTTTGTATGCGTAGACGAGATAGACGGAGAGTATATACCTTTTATTTGTGATAAATCTTTTCAAACAAAGAAATAAATATGAAATATTCTTTTGAAGTTTTAACACATAATAATGATGATGACTATGAAGATAATGATGATGATGATGATGATAATGATAATGATGATGATGATGATGATGATGATGGCGGAGATCATGACGGTTCATTCGTTTCGGTGGTGGTGTTTTATCATTATTTTACGTCTGCCGTGTTTCAAGTTACACTAAGCAGTATAGTCAAACAACACATAAACCAGCGATTGCTACTGCTTTTGCTATTAAATTATTGTTATTGTTTGTTGTTATTATTATTGTAGTTGGTTTTTTTTTTCCGTTTTCATTGTGTACATACGTCATATTAAGTGACCAATTATTAAATATTAACGATTTTTCATTGTGTATTTTGCAAGATGGTTTTTAAGAATTACTTGAAAAAGAGTATATTACGGTGAGAATACAATAAATTTTTTAAAAGATTTGTGTGAATTGCTTTCATCTAAATATTTTAGGTAACTTAAAAAATGTGATAAAAGAATTGAAGATGTGATGATAACTTAAATCGAATTGTTGTTTAGTTAAATATTAATAAAGAAGTCATTGAGAAATTATCATAAGATAAGGTTTGATAATCTGCAATTCTTCCCCGTCAGCTTGCCATTGTCAGAAGTGATTCGCTTAACAACTTCAATGTTTTTTTTTTTTTTTTTTATAAAATGATCAGTGATAAGTGGTAGGAATTTCCTATTCAATCTTGATTAGTAGATAAAAAAAAAAAAAAAAAAAAAGGAAAAGGTATCTGAGGTTCGTCTTAGATGGCTTGTCGAGTTAGCGTACGCATAGTCCAATGCATCATGTCATTGTCTTTTGTATCTTTCCTACATTTTTATAAAATTTTATAAAGAAAAGTTATTCTATGCTTTTTTTTTTTTTTATTTTATTCACTATCGTTTGTATTTTTTCTTCAAATCTTTTAAAGGTTTAACATGTATCGATTGCTCAGTAATGTTGTTATGCGTTTAACAACAATCTATCCAGGGGCGGACAATGGAATGGAAATGTTTCCAAAGACTTTTAAAAGCCCACTTCGTTTGGAATTCTGCCATGCAAATTTTCTCCTTTATTAGGCCACAGTTATTGCCATCTGACTGAAACATCCAAATAGATAGAGGTTCATATATTTTATAGTTCCAAAAATAAGCGTAAATAAAACAGACGTCTGATTAAAATTTATTTCTTTTTTTTTTTATTACACACTATTTAAATCAATATTTGTGGAATACAATACATATGCAGTGGTATTGTACCATACAGAAATTATTGAAACTTATTACATCGAAAATTCTTAGCTTATGTGGCTAACCGATTAGTTCCGTTCTTACTTCGACCGCCTTCTGTTCTGTCGAAGCTTTCCGGAGACACTAATGGAAAAAGCTCAAATTTTCTATGCATAGATCTCTTTCTTTGAAGTTGACCTAAACACGATGCCGATAACAGCAAGAATATGATTATAAAAACCAATCTTGATTAAGAACAACTTGCAAGCTCTAGCCTTCATCGTTGAATATGAATAGTTTCTGCTTTTTTTAATCCTTTTCTCTAGTCTTTCGCTTTTGCGCGAAAGTCGCTATATTGGCAGTCAAAAAATTCTATGGCCTACTGGTCCTTCCGCAGTCTTTGATACAGATCCCAAGAGAATGTAAACATTGTTCCAAAGAATTTTTTGGAAGATGTTTTCCTAATGTCTCATCGTGACTTGTATTGGAGTAATTCGTTGAACATAAGCTATGTGCAAGAGATTGTGTACGATGAGAGACAAATTTTTGCATATTCTCCTTTCATGAGATGGATGATGCTTCTATCGACTTTAATAAAACATAGAGAAAAATGAAGATGAACATGTTTTTTAAACGCTTCCCTTTATGGTTTACTTTTTTTATATGATTTTCACTTGATTTTCTGTGAATTGAATGAGAGACCCTTTGGAATTCTTGGGATCTGCTTATGGTTATCGTTATGGTGATGAAACAATAGAATCATTTGATCGTATATGACGTTTTATATTCGATAACCGGCAAAACTCATACGCTCCCGAGTACCATCATTTTATTACTCATTAAAAGAAATCTCAAATTATTCTCGAGCTGGCCCGTAAACCGATCCTGCTGTAACATTGCAGGGCAGAAAAGATATTGATATCAATTGAAAGAGTTGTGTTAAAATAATGATTCTCAGACTTTTGAAACCGTTAATCATCGGTGGTATCTCTTTGGAGACCTTATTGCTTCACAGCTGAGAAACCAAAGCAAGTGCTAGTCGCAAAGGTTAAGTGCTTGTTTCGCACAACTCTCAATAAATACAAGTTAAAGAATGCGATCAAAGAAAACCTTTAGGTCCGAACTGCTTCTGCAAACGCACGTATGATATAAAAGCGACAAATAGGAATCACTTTATAAAAGAAACGCATAATAATTTAGGAAACTTTTTTTCTTTTTTATTTTGGATATTTTTAAAACTTTACCAAAAAAAGTAAATAAACAGAAATAAATAAAAAATAAAAAAAAAAAAACACAAACCTGAAGCCCTTTTAAAATTTTCGCGAAAAATTCAATTCATATTTTATGCTATTAAAAATTTCCGATAAATTACCTAAAGCCTTTTAAGACTCCAGAAAATTGCTTAAAATTTTTTTAAAAAGAATCTGAAACATTTTTCTGCAACTTTGAGTTTGTAAAATGGCCCTGAAGATAATGACCTTGCTAACCTTTAAATGGGCTTTCCGCGCTCCTGTCTTTATCTATACACGTACACGCATATACACATACAAATAAATATGCATCCTTACTCATGTACTAAGCGTGTTTAAGGAATTTAAACTTATGACTATTTTTAGTTAGTTGAAGAGCAATACAAAAAAATTTTTAAGATAAGGTGTTAATGATGTTAAATGAATTTCTAGGAATAAAACAAAAGATACAACCGCATACATGAAAAAAATACATAAGTGAAAAGACATATACATCCATCAGTAGAATACTAACAATATTTATTAAATTCAGAGACTGTCAAGTATTTACGGCACTTAGGTATAAACTTGTACTGGAAAATCTTTAACTCCGCCTTTTACTGCACGCTCCGCGTACATAATACAGATTATGTTCGAAATATTTTAATCTTTTATTTACTATATTTTTGTTGCATTAAGAAGCATTAAAAGAAAAGGGGCGTTTTTCACACATTATTTAAGACTTAATTAGATTAGTTAATCACTTCAGGTGTGCTGTTGTGATTGTTGTTTTACTCCTAGATTATGTGCTTAGGTCTATGTAAGTCTGCCTTGCGTGTTTAGTGTACATTTTTTTTCCAACAATTCCACTCATGCTCATACATTTTGTTTGTATTTAATTATTCTCTTTTCTGCTTTAAATTCTCATTAAAAATATAAAACAAAAAAAACAATAAAAATAAAAAAAATTTACAAAAAAAAAAAATAAAAATATTTATGTGTTACATAAATAATGCAAATACTACTTACTTTTATTTAGTTAAATTTAAAGAAAATCAAAAAATAAAAAAAAAAAAATAAATAAATAAATAAAAAAAGTTTAAGAAACATGACAACCGTGAAAAACAATTATTAGGAAGTCATACTGCGGGTACACATATATACATGTTTATGCTTGTGCTTCACCTTAACATAAAATGCAATATAAAAACGCAAACAAAAATAAAAATGAAAATAAAAACAGCGATAACAACAACAACAACAATAACAACAACAGCAACAGTAAAAACGAAATCCGAAATAATGAAGAAAATTTTGTTAACATGTTGTTTCAAGCATGTTTATACAATTTTTAAATTTATAGACTGATAAAAACTAATTAAAGTCATTGTACATACACACTCATGCTCGGATGTTGATTGGTTACTTGAATGTTTCATTGGTTGGTTGACTGGCTGACTGGCTGACCGAGACGGCGGCTCAGACGCTCATTGTGTGAGCAGAATGACGGGTGGACAACAACTAGGCTATTGTATTGTATTGTCGTGAAACAAGTGTTCACCTTATATTTTAACTTCACAAATACAATGTTTTATTAAATCGTATACCTTATCCGCGATGTGGCTTTGGTAGCTATTGGGGAAATAATAGTATTTTATGTTATCAATAAAGTGATGTTTATTTTTATGGATGTTTCTTTCCCTCCTTTAAAATAGATAAGCAAATAGCAATAGCCATAAAAAAAATTTTTTTCACATAGCATCTCGCCGTGTTTACCTTAAAGTCTTGTTACTATGCGATACTTATGTTATTTGCATTAAACATATGACTAAAGATTGAAAGGAAGATATTCCAAATACATTGAATTAGATAAAGAAGCTTTGAAATTTATCATTGCTTGAAGGCTTTCATTGAGCAGCAAGCGAGGCAAAGGAATTTCAAATCGGCATATGTTAAAGACCGTTAGTCATAAATACAATACAAAGTTAACACTTTACCGAACGATAATCTACCAATAGCCTTTTTTAGTGCTAACGTTTACAGTCGGTTGGAATTTTTTTTTTTTACAATATGGCCAATCAGTCGGGGGTATCTCCTATTCGTGTAAAACGGTGACGATCAGAAAAAGTAGGATATGTGTCCAATTCATATGTCTTTACCGACTTAGCACTCACTGTAACTACGACAAAATTGTACTCTACCGCACTGAGCCCACTTTGAACCCACGAACAGTGACTTGGCACCCGCGAATCTCAACCATTGGGTTACTTCTGCGGGTAGTGGTTATAAAATGTTACTTGTCATTTGGTATTGAATTGCAACCAGTTACTTGCGTCTGTGAGCAATTTGATATGGACCTAATGAAAGAATAGATAATCGAGAGGCTGCTCGATAAGTGTTAAGCTTTGTTTAGCGATTGCTTCATTGCTTTTGCAATCAATCGGTTCAAATGAGTTTAATGTCAAATTTTAGGCTTTATCCGTAACAATTGCGACTTAGAGACTTCCAATCCTAGGCAACAAAGGAATTAAACCCTATCTGAACTTCATTATATTCAAGAACATGTGTACATTATATTCAGGGTAAGAAGAGCATTTCTAGTTAGTACAAAAGAAATAAAAAATTTTACGAATCTTAGAAAATAGTTTAATGCTTTCTTTTCGTCCTTACGAAATCGTGCCGATACATAATTTTCTACATAGGTACGGAAATTTTGTACAGAAAATACACGTTTACTCTACAAAATTGATGAAAAAATATTTTATTCGATGCATTACCTACTACTACCTATACATTCTTCCGACATGTCTGGCAAGTTTGGAAACGCCTTTAAAAATTTCCTCCTTGTTCATCGAGTCGTATTCTTCGATGTTCGTATGAACCAAAAGAGCGCTTGTGAGAATCGGACGGACTCGAGCCTAATGGGTAAGCTGCATGAACCAGCTACGTATCGTAAACCGGCTTTACAATGTAGATGGATGGACGGATCCCATAAAAACGATTTTCTTTGTGCTACTTTTTTTGTTATTCCGGTCGTTTTTTAACAGCGAACCATTCAGTTCGATGAAGTGTTATTAATAGCGTTTGGTATCAATCGTTTCAGAAGACTTTAACAGACCAAATCCTTCCGGTCCCGTAAAGCAATTATTCTCGTCTTCTTGCCACATCGATTCGGTTTTTCGACTGGATCTACTCATGAGTTTTTGCACTTGGGATTCTGGGAATCTCAATCTCTTCATCCTCGGTAACAATGCGACGCAAAATAAGACTTTTTTTTTCGTTCGGATAAACAAAAAAAAATTTTAATTTTTAACATAAAACTAACAATATTCAACGCTACTGCGGACTATGCTATTATGCAAAACTTTTATTCTTATGAGTTGAAAAGCTTTTTCATATGTGAGCAAGCGAAAATGGCGCCTACTACGCAGTTGGACAGTGGCTACATTGACACCCAAAGCCGTCTATGCCATATATACGACGTTTACGAATGCGTTTATATGCAAACAATTTATCGGAGGGATTACACTTGACTAAAAAAAGATTGTACGCCGATTGTGTCGTGTTAATGCTATCTGCTTGTCAATTATACGTTTATCTACGTTCGCTCTTCATCTCTCGTTTGCAACTTCTCGAGATATATATATATATATATATGTATTCGCGTGCATCGTTATATTCTTGAGAAGCATTAAAAATGCAGTGAATTATTATATTCATGCTACCCCAACTAAATGCCAAGTAAAGTGGATTGAAATTGTCCTATAACGGCTATAAAGCATTTCAGAAGACTTCACTTTCTCTCATCGAATGCAGCTTCTAAGACGTAAAAAAAACATTGTTTTGCGATTTACAAATTAAGAGTAGCTCAGGTAATTCGTTCAACGATTTATAGCACAACACTACACACTACAATGAAGCCATTGTGTTTGTACCTATTAATGGGAGATAATTGTAAGCAAAATTGTGAAACTGCAAAACTGAACTTGAGAGAGAATTGAATAGAAACGAATGATGTGCGTGTGTGTGTGTGTGTGTGTATGTTGCATATAATTTTAATTAATTTAAATTTTTTCTGGAGTTTGTGTAAGTGTGAAGATTTCGCATGTGATACATTTGAGTGCACTAAAGTTTTTGCTCATAAAAGTCAGTTTGGTTGGCAATAAACTCCAATAACTCAATAGAGACAAAAGAAAACATATCAAATGTTAGGTGCAGAAAACATAAGAACATGTTAATAAAAATTTGCAAAAAGTACATCCAAACCCGTTTAACTTATAGAACAGCGAGAGTATATATATATATAGTGAGAGAGTTTTCAATAATCACATGAACACAAAAGTTGAATGCCTGCCTGTTTATCTCAGCTAAATAGCTAAGAAAAATTACACATAATACTGACCACCTGTCGTTCTTACTGAGTCTATTTGTCTATCTGTCTTGACTTGACTCTCCATCTATCTGACTGCTTGTACATCCAAATGTGTTACTAATTGGTCTGTTATTATGTTATTAATGTTGTAAATGCAGAATTTCTTCTCCCATTCTAATCTCATTTCCATATACACGAGATTGTAAAATGCGAGTGAAATGGAAAATAATTAAAGAAACATCTTTTATTATTTGTTTAAAAGCTCTAAATATCCGGTTTAAATGAATCCATTTTTTTTTTTTTTTGGTTTCTCTTTTTTCAACACTTAACATAGAACATATGTTTAGACGTCATGTGCTCTTTTTAGAATTGTTTGCGTTGTAAGAAAATTGTATATTAAACACTGTTATAAGCAGTTGTAACGCAGCAAGACAATCCAACGACAAAATTATGGAGGATAATCGAATGATTAATAATAATGCGATTGAGGTGAAATATATGGGTCAGAGAATACAAACAGCAGCAGCAGCAACCAACAACATGTGTAAACGTATCAATGATAACGTCATATAATGTAATTGAAGAAAAAAAATAACAAAAAAAAAAAAAACAATAATAATAATAACAAGACAATTTCTGACGTGTATTAATTTTCTCATTTCCTCTGCAACGAAAAAAAAAATATCGTTGCCAGAGGCAGACTTCGTACACTTCGCGGACGCGTTCTTGATTAGGATTGGAATCTAAGTGAATTAAATCATTTTACTCTTACGTACGTATCTATCTCTTTCTGATTATCGTTCTGGCTGGTGGCACATAAATACGAAATTTTCTCATTCGCCAGAAAAGTTAGGAAAGTTGAAAGTTTTCCTAAATGTGTTTTAACTAAAAAGTAAGCACATACTTACAATTGCATCCGCTCGCCATATTGAAATTACATTTCGGGATCGAGGTTACAAACTTAGAACTTTCGCCTATGTAATAGGTTTATCACTTAACATGAGGCTTTTTTTTTTTTTTCTTTTTGATATTCGAGGCGTTATAGTTGTTGTGAATTTATATATTAAGTATTCAAAATAACGTCTGTCGCATACAGGACTTATCGACATCGTGCGAGTGTACGAAACATCACGAAAAACTTCAGATGACATTGTTTATAATTATATCACTGAATTCAGAATTAGATCTGTCTGTCCATCTGTCCGGCCAACTTTCTGAAGTCTATCCATGTATATTACAACCTACATGTCAAATATTTATGAGATATTTTAACGAAATTTCTTACTCTGACGTATGTTGGACTATTGTACGAACTTTACTATGAATGGATTAGATTGGAACGGTCTTAACAACACTTCCTAAAAGTCATTGTCGGAAAAGTCATTAAAAGTATGAATATAAATTCTAATTTTCAAAATTTCTCCGAAAAAATCCCATCAGTATTATATCACCGTAATAGACTTTTGATGTCAACACGTTGGATGGGATGGCTAAATTTGTTGAATCCTTTCCCACATTAACTTTCTTGTGTATGGCTATAAGCTCTAGCTTCCAATACTTTATGATGAAAATGAGTCCACAAAGATCGTATGACCCAAAAATTAGTCTATTTTGGACTTCATAAGTTTGTTTTTGGTCCTTTTGGGTTCTGATGAAAAGCAATTTGGATGACAAAGTTGAATTTTCAATATTTTATGAAGGAATCAAGTAAAGATCCCATGTTTTACGTGGATAACAAGGCATCATGCTTCATATGTTATAAGGGAAGTAAGCAAACTTCGATTTTTACTTATCGGCGTTACACGGCTATAATGTCTGATACACTAATGTCTGTAATTTGATCAGCGGATATCATAGGCATCCATCTTTCTTAAAGACTGATATATGTACGTACAGACTTTAAACAGAAAAGCTGTTACACAAAAAACAAAAGGAATATCTTTTAAAATGGAACAAAGCATTTTTTTTCTAACAAACCATTTTGAATGGAAATCACGAAAATCGGAACCATTCTCAGAAGGCATTTTTTAACTTAAGATTATCTGTAGTAGGCATCGTAGATGTACTATGCGTTCACATATATATTTGGAAGAACGTGTGAGGGGTGATGGGAGTGAGCTGATTTTGAAACTATATACTATTCAAGCTCTTTGTATCATTGGCGAATAATTGAAGCAAAAGATAACTAACTTTCTTAGTAAATCATATCTAGGTTTACTTATCATTTCGATGGCAATGCAATAAATTCGAACAAGACAAGAATGAGAATTGTCACAGCTATGCCACTTAGCCTTTTAAAAAAATATTGTTTTGAAAAAATCTCATCATTTAAAGTTTCAAGTATCCTTATAGAGCAGTGCAACTATCACTGGAAAAATCTAATTTTTTAATCATTTAAAATTTTTCGACCCCCGTAATCATCCTTTCATATTGCTCTTAAAAATTTAAGAAAACAATTAAGTCCATAAGAAAAGATTTTCTAAATTGTTAACGAAAATATTTTTCTTTAATATTTAAAGCCATTAGCTCTATAATAAGCCTATAAGAAACGAAACGAGGAGAAATCGTGTAAAAAGGAAATGAGTTAAATAATAGAAAAAAGACTCACTTTCTGCTTTAATTGGAATAAAAAATAAACAATTTCAAATTGGTACCCAGATGGTGATGGTGGTGGTGAGGACCTTAATTTCACCTTAAGGTGAACGTGGTCGATATCAATTATTTTCTTATTTTATTAGGAAGTAATAAAATTTTTATAAATTAAAATTTATACCAGCACAGAAAGTTTGGAAATCATTGTAAAAAAACTTGAATAAACGGTAAAATGTATTTATTTTTATATTTTTTTGCTTTTTTATACGCGTTTGTTTATCTGTATCTGTGCGTGTGCGTGTGTGTGTGTTTTGTCATTTTGTTTTTTTTTTTTTTGTTTTTTTTTTTTCTATTTATAAAAGTGTGCAGAGAAATTCAGGAAATCAGACAAAATGTCAATTGCATTGCGTATGTATTAACATTGTGGCCGATGGCCAATGGCGCGCGTTGATAGGCAAACGGAAAGCAATTAATAGACCAAAAACAGCACTACTTCGTAACAGTAAATGGACGGCGACAACAAGCAAAATAACAACAACAACTACAACTTGTTGCCAATGGTCATTGGTGAAGCAGCAACACGTAAGAAAGCAACTGCTATGTCAATAGTAACCAAGAGCAAGACTTAACTAAAAACTTGCATATATACATCAATATAACCTCCGCAGCATATGGACTTGCTGACGATCGAAGTATGAGTGGTAAAATCAGCATTGGCAACAACAATAACAACAACAACAAGAATATCAACAAACCAAAAACACAATGATGAATCCGAGCCTAAGCAAAATCATACATACATCTGTTTAGAAAGAAAGAATATACGATTGAACATACAAATGTCTAAAGCCGTTGCTAGTATTGCAGTATTTGTTGTAAGGTATTCTCAATTTGAAGTATTTCTTATGTTTGCGTACGTAAATGAAACCGAAAAAAAAAAAAAAACAGCTGAAGGAGAAAAAAAACAAAAAGAAAAAGAAGAAGAGGAAAAAGATGAATAAAAATAAAAGCAATGAAGACAGCGAGCAACTTGCTCACAGTTAGAATTTCTTAACGGATACTGCTATTTAAAGTTGCCAAACTTTGCTTTACTGTGTTATGCATTACGACTGAACCATACGAGAAAAAAAAGCAGGCAATCGTTTCTATAAACTATAATGTATGTAAGTCCATATTCACATATGCATATACGTATATATATATCTCTATATATATATATGTATATATATATGTGTGCGTGTGTGTGTGTGTGCATTTGTAAAACTGCCTAAGTTGATTGCTAACTTGGTTGCCTTCGTTGGCATTTACTGTTTTCTGTCAAAATATTGCCAGCATTGCAGAAGGAAAAACAAAAACATTTTTGCTACTGCCTTTAACATTGTTAATACCCAAGACTAATATTACTTGGCCGCTTGCCTAGCTACTCGCTCGTACACACACACACACACACACACACACACACACACGTATTTACACGAAAACATAGACATGAAAGAATCTCCGTTCAATTACATAACTAGAAGCACACTTATATGGGAGGATTTGCATCCCCTATTTTTCTTTTTGCTTAGTTTCCAGTTTTTCTCTATTAAAAAGTGTTATTTTGTTTTGCTTTTTTTATTCTTCTTGTTGTCTTATGGCTTCAGTTTTCATAGCATGTGAGACTTAAGAATAAAGCAAGAAAAAAAAAAAAAAAAAAGAAAAAAAAATATGCAAAAAAACTAAAATTCTTACCGTAGCGCAACAAACGTTACCAACAATCGCCCTAATCAACTTACGCAGCCTAAGGCAGCGATTGGTGGCATTGGCTATTCGGCTTTTGTGGTAGAGATATTATTTCGAAGCAAAACGTAACAGCAAATACGCATATACATGCAAACACATGCTTATACATGTGTGCAAACAATTCAAATTTCAATTCAATTCATTTAACTGCTGTTCTCAATCATGGCACATGTAGGTATTCGTTTTTTTTCACTTTTTATTTATTTATTTTTTTTCCATTTTTTTTTGGTTTTTTTTTTTTTTTTTTGCTTTAAAACCCATTTTTTTAACCACATTCAACAGCATCCAACTAGATGGGTGCGTGTGTGTGTGTGTGTGTGTAAATGTTACTCACCGTCAAACAGCAACAGCAGCCGCCGAAGCAATAGTGGCAGTTTAAGAAACTTTTGATTTGTGGTTTGTCCGGTTTACGTGCATTTATTTACCTTAAATTTTTTCTGTTATGCCGTTTTTTCGGTTCAATGTTTACTTCTGTTTAATTCTTTTCTTATTGCTTTGAATTTCTTGAATCTGTTCGGTTTTTTTATTATTGAATTTTTAATTATAATTGCATTTCATTAATTCACAATTAAGTATAGATTTGCAATGAAACTCATTAAATGATTTCCTGATGAGCATTTCGTGTCAAGAATTTTTTTTATAAACAGCAAACGCAATCTTAAACGAATGTATGTAATGGTTAACAATGCTTGAAGAAAATTTCTTTAGAAATTTCGATTAACACTTCAATTCCAGAGACCATCAAGGGAAAATGTAAGAAATCTAATATATATCGTCTTTTTAGCACCTTGAACTTACTCTTTGACCATAAAGAATTTCTAGACATTTTTAAGATTGATTTGCGAATTTGCTAAATTTGAGCTTTGTTAGTTCATCCAGAAACTTCATAGCGTATGTATGAAGCAATGAGAACTGAAGGAATTCCATCTAGTTACAAACGGGAATTTGTCTTCTTCTTCTTCTTCTTCTTTTTTTATAAAATTCTACATTTATCATCAATCAGTCCGAAGTTTCTATACGAAGCGTTTGCAAACTTAGTTCAGTTTTTGCAATGATCGCATCATTTGATCCAAATCCATTTTCCTGAGACATTCCCGAAAGTTAGATCATAAGAATAAAGTAGTGAAGTATGGAAACAAAAGTTTTTTGACTTCCTTTTCGTCGGCTGTTCACTGCTAGCACAGCTCTACGTAGAATGAACAAATGCTATTCGAACAGGGCAAGGCCTACACATGAAAATTTCCTTGCCAAGTTCTTTGAACTTTTATCGAGCCGCTGCAGGTGTATATGGAGTGCCATTATCATCATGGAAGCCCTTGCCTTTTTTAGGCGCCTAATCAATTCACGCAAAATACGCTTTATCAATTCAATATCGGGTCTATATTGAATAGGTTGCTGACAAACAATCAATCGGGCTATGCTAGAGGAACTCCTTATGCCCCCACGATTCCTTCCAAATCCAAGGCTTGCCTTACGTGACATCAACCACGTTTTCGGGAACTTTAGCGCAGTTTCATCCATTCGAGACAACAGTTTTAGTCGGACCATTGTCAGGATTGTTTTTCAATCTCTTTGGAAATAGTTGGATTTCATTTGCTTTCAACAGCAACTCACCAAAGGAAGCTCAGTCCAAATTATTCAAAATTGCATTTACAGCAGCAGAGATGAATGAACCAATGAAGGGAAAATGGAAACGCTCTGCATTTCACTGCTGATTGAAAAATTTGATGCCGTCATCTTCAGTAGTCGTGTCAATCAGAATTAACAGTTATATCAGAAGGTCAAATCAATAAGAGGGACAGCATGGATATTTCAATAAGCCGTTGAAATTTGTCATTCTCAAAACATACTCTGTCCAATTTTTTTGGCATGTAAGGCCAAGGTTGCCGCTGAGGATGGGCTTATGCGCTTCAATTGTTCTGCCTATATCAGTGACCTAGTGACGATTTCGTTTGACTGAAATCGCTCATACTATTCTACCGTTTGCTGACCGCATCAAATGCAAATTACTGCTCTTGCGTCTTGAATCTTGGGCAATTTGTATTATTTGGTCGGCTGGCTTATTCTATGATGCTTGTGTTTCCGTTCTCCCCACCATATCAAGATCGTTCGGCACTTTATGTGTTAATGTATTTAAAGGACTTTAAACAATACTTTAACCTCACGATATTATTGAATACGGCGTTCCCTTCTACAAATTTGCAAGTACCTAATTAAAAGTGAAACATAGAACCCCGTAACAGAAGGCTACACTTAATTTTCTTAGTCTGCTTGATAGCTGAGACATCAAAAACTCACTCTGTTAGCTATTTGAGCCTATCTAGTTAAAAACTACTGAAGCTAAGGATTTCATCAACATGTTTTTTATGATGTTCCTAAATCTTTAGAGTGCATCGGGAAAAATTCAAAAAAAAAATAAAATTTAATTCTAAAAATACTGCACATGGAATTATTCAAAATTTGAGAGGTGTGAACGTAACGTGCGAACATAAAAAAAAGTTTGGGAAAAATTGGAAAAATTTAAACGAACGAAACAATAATACCGAAGGTATTACAAATAGCACTTTAGCACTTTTTGAAAAATTTTTAAATAAATATCAATATATGGAAAATTTGGAATTTTCAGAACGTATCTGAATTTACATTATTAAAATTTGGCAAAGTTTGCTAAGCAGAAAATTTGTAATTCATCGCTGTCATTACGTTATTATCAGTTAAGGCATTTTGTAACGGTATTTTTAATTTTTTTTTTTTTTTTTTTTTTTTTGTTCTCAAAATATACTGACACCCAACTACGTAGATACATACGAAAAGTAGACACATACGTTAGTAATCTTTTTGTTTTTTGGCTGCACTTCCTGAAAAGTTGTACGTTCCTATGCCAAAACAACGACAAAGTCTCATGAGACAAAGACGTTTAACAATTTTTTCTCTATTCTTCCATTCATTGCTAGTGCCTTTTTGTCATTTTATGCTAAGCTTGGAAAAAAAGTATTATATATAATGTGTCGATCAATAATTCTTGGGATGAAGTTAAAAAAATTATTTATTCGCTTCATTCATCAGCATGATCTTCTTCAAGAGTAGTGTACAATATAGGTACTTTACTAGAATATATGACCTAATCGACAGGCTCGATTTGTCGAGGCCTCCTCTCGTCCAAATTCACCACAAATGATGTCGTCATTTGTCGGAAGCATGCCTGTGAAATTTTGAAAGCAGAAATAGTTCGATCTCTAAATTAAGGGTTTTTGTCTTTGTAGCCGTCGACTAGTGACACGAAGTATTTATTCCGTCCTAAGTAAAAGCGGTAGGTGTTTGGAAAATAGCTCTCTTAGTGAAAGTAATGAATCTCCTGCCTTTTGACAACTTTAGGATGTCAGCTATCTATTGTAGGATCACTTTTCAATTGTTGCGAATAATTTTCAGGATTTTTTGACATTTCGGGTGCCACCTTTGGGCGTTTTACCTCGTGATGTCCGTACTTCGGCGTTCCTTTAAAATGAACAATCCTCCAGCAAATTGTTATTTTCGACTGAGAAGAATTGCCAATGTCGAGCTTAGACGATACTTTTTTCCCGTTAGAACGCAATGTATATTCAAGGCACATAATTGGGTTGTTCGCATTATTTTGGAAATAAGAAAAGCAGCGTTATAAGCACATCGCAGATAAACAATCAATATAATATGACACTCTGACAGGTGTTTGTTTGAAAGTTGCAACTTTCTTAAAATACGATGGATTGGCTATGGAGAGACCAAGTGTAAATGTCAGTCCCGGGAATTATTGACGGTCATCAATTTATACACATACAATTATATTTATGGTATATATATATATATATTTATGTATTTATATAGTTGGTGTGTGTGTGTGTAATCGAGTAACTATTGACCAAAAGCTTTTATGGTGCGGTTATATTCTCTATTTTTAAAAAAATTCTTTATTCTGACCAGTTACTAGTAGCAGTTGATGTTGGTGTTGTTGTTATTGTTGTTTTTTTTTTTTTTGTTTTTTTTTGCTGTGTTAAACTGTTGTTATAACGTTTAGCGCATCCCTGGCCAATGCCTGTCAATAATATGTACAAGAAAATGTCACTCATTCATGCAATGAATTTGGTGAGAAGCGAAGGAAACAGGGAGAAAATGTTAAAAAGTGACCCGGTATATACAAGCTGCAATAGTTAGCGAGTCTACATGGTTTACACGAGTCTAAACCAATGTCCACAGCAAGACGTATACATATTAAACACATACCACATATGCTGCCAGTGGGGCGGTGCATTATCTGCGTGTATATAGATTTATGTGTAGCAGTTTCAAGAGTACAGATTGAGGCCGCTAAAATATATACCATGATGAAATAATGTTAGAAATATATGTATGTACGTACGTACGTTGTGCGAGCATAAAAGCGAAAAAAAAAAAAAAAAATAAATAAAACAAAAATTGTTTTAGCGGCTAATATGCCTTGATATTAACCGCTAACAATTGTTGAGCGTACATGTCATACAAATGGTCAAGTACACAACACATTTTATATATATCTATATATGTATATATATATATACAAACACATGCACTTCAATGTTTACATAGATCAAACCGCTAACAACAGGAACACATAATATAAACGTCGTTGTTAAAACAACGATGCATGCTGTGCCTGACTTATATATTTTATTTTCGACATGCACACACATATACAAAAGCAGACAAGCTAGAAGAGAAGACTTTGACATAAAATAGACAGTTGCTTGTGGACGCGACATGTTAAAGAAATGAGAAATACATAGAGAATGAACTGAAACTAAAAACTAAACATAGAACTTTATTTTGTGCATAAGGAAGTATTTACAAGAGTTCAAAGTTTTTCTCTTTGATATGTGTCATACATACTTATGCAAGTTGCTCGAGTATTTATAGTAGCCTCAAAGCCCATCAATTTATTGATATACGACTTTGTGTTTTGTTTGTGATCGAATGCATTGTAAATACGCTATAAATAACATTGTATGGAATATGGGTTAAAATGTCACATTTTTGTTCTCTTTTTTTTTTTTTTTTTTTTTTCTTCGAAGTACCTGAACGCATTTTTATATGTATAAAACATACTTGTAATCAGCAATAATTTTAATAGGAACAACTCAGTAAGTTTCATGAATTATTATATTTTGTTTTATATCCAAACCCAACAAGTATTCAAAGATTGTTTAACTCTTAAGTTAAGTTAGTGCGTATCGGAGTTTGTTTAAAATAGACATTCGTTGGATTGCGTGAATAGCGGTAATAACTTAGCCATGTCAGTCTTGTGTTTACCACAATTATGCCCTTGACTTTTAAATTCTTGTCTGCTCTTTCACTTCCTTCGTTATTATCGAAAATACAACAACTAAGGAACCTATATACACTTTAGATCGAATCTATGTTACCCACTATCCAGATATGTGAACTATTGTTAGCTACCGACATGATGTGGTAGGCCTCTGAAACACACATAGAATGGTATTTAAGAAAATAAAGTAAATAAAAGGTTCAAAAAGCTCTTATTATTATCATTGGTATTTAATTATTTACTTCTCTGGATAAGGCGAATTCAGGCGAATTAGGCAACAATGCTTTTAATGTGATGAGAGCGTAGGAAAGAACTAATAAGTAGTACTAATACGCGAGTATACTACTAAGCACTAGATACCATAACAACTGCTACAAGCTATGGTCTACAGGGCAGATATTCGAACATAGACTTGGCAATCGCGAGTCCTACCGTCTATGCGGTACTTCACTATTATCGTTAATATCGTGGGTGGTGAAAGTGTATCCAAAACTCTCAATAGCCTCGAGCGTCAGCGTAATGTGGTGTTTATGTGTAGATACGTCCAGGGCAAAGTGATAAAAGGGAATATGTTCGCCAACAAAGTCCTTTAAAAACGACCACAAGGCTTTATCATCGTTCCCACCCATTCATCTTGGAATTGCTTCCCCACTACACGACATATTGCCGCGACTCCTCGTTCTTCTGAAACAATCTACCCCCTCTACACCCTTTTTCCATCTCGAAGATGGAAGATGGAAGCAAAGAAAAAAAGAAAATTAGGCAGGTTCTTGTAAAAATCCCAGTAACTAACCTAGAAGCGCCGAGCCTAGAAACTTCGTGCATTCAATCTTCTTTAGAGTCAACTGCTGCTGATAAACGAGATCTATTATTCTTTCCACAATTTATTTAGAGCAAAGATATAAATTTTTTGACTAAACTAGGAAGCGCACTGGCAATAAAGGCTATCAACTAAGGCCATTGGCGCCAATTTTTAAAAAGGACGCACTTACAGATGAATCTAGTCGTTTTAATAGAGTTAAATATTTCATTGATATTAAGTTCTCCAGGCACTTTCGCAATTGTCCGTAGGGTTAAACGTACCGACGAGATCTGAAAAAGCAAAGCGTTAATAATTTGAACATATTTTCATAAATGACTTTCTATTTAAAAAAAACTATTGGTCTCTTGTTTAATATTTATCAAGTCCATGTGTTTATCTTATTATATTTAAAACAAGATATGTATTCACTTTAGATTATGGCGCCAGATGGCACTTCAATTGGCTCGATATTAAATTAAAAATAAATACCGATGTGTTCCACTGTTGAAATGTAAATGAAAAAGCACATGCGCCTTAGATCGAATTTATGACATTTACGTTGAACAAAGGTAAGTGAGTCAGCATTCAGACAAAGGTGTCATTGACTTTGAATCTATTCAAGTCAATAGTGAGACAAAGCTGTCATCGACTTTGAATCTAAGAGAGTTTTGACTACGATAGATTTTTGCGGTTTAAATCGAGTGAGAATTTTTCTTTTTTCTTACCGTGACGGTGTTATTTATATAACGCTCTATATAGAACTCGGATAAAGAAGTCGACAAAAACGGTATAGAATTTACACAGAATTGGCATTTCTAATTTGCCGTCATATGCATTATACGATTTCCTTAATTGCGAAACAAAAAAGTAAAGTATCCCTAGGGAAATTCTGCTAAATAAAAAAAAAAAGTAATTCGCTAAAGTATTTACTAATTTAAAACTTTCTGTGCTCCTTACATTTTTAAGAAGGGAAGTTTTGCTTTGCCTTTTATCCTTTCCATGAGTTTTCTTACATCATCAACAAATTTTCTTTTTTGCTCTCGGCCTTTCTTTTAAAAGAAGAACTATTGGCATAACTGCTCCTATCAATAAATTAAAAAAGTGCCGCCATTTATAATCTTTGGATAAGTTATGCAGTTAAATTATTCAGTTTCAAATGGAAATGGACTTGCGTTAGTTCTATAAGGAGTGCAATAAGAACATAGTACCCAGTGGGTATTAAGATAAGGAGTCCTCTCAAAACCATTTAATAATCCTTCAAAATGCGAGTAGTCCGAACGTTTACTGTAGAACAAACATGGCTTACTTTGAGTTGATATCTCTAACGCAATGTTGTTCTTAACCCACCTTTCGTTTGTCACAACCAATGCCAAAAGTTGAATAAGGTGAATACAAAAATTTCAAATAATCTATTAACTCGCTGCAAGAGCGAGTATAACTCGAGAGAAGTCTTTATAAGTAGCAACTACGTAGGTGGAGCTGTCAGATTACAACTTTAAATATTGTACATGAATAGGAATTCATGCACAAGTTTTATAATAAAATCATTTTATCTTACAATGGCCACTATATTCACTAAATCGTATATATACGTGTATACATACATATGTGCATGGGTACATATTAGCAAGAAATATTCGTAAGAATATTGAGCTTAGTGTAGGTCAAAATTTCTGCATTCATTGCGATTCATAATAACATTAACAGAATGACATTTCTTTTTCGTTCCTTTTGATACCCGTCTGAAAATTTTCGCTCGTCCATCTGTTTGCCTGTTTGTCTCTTTTGTATTATTAGTAAACAAACATTCAGGTTCAGATGACGCAAGTTAAAATGTTGTTTTTAGCTTTAACGAAAAAATTGTTAAATTCTTGTGAGCAGGTTGCTGCGAAAAGGGGTCAAACTGATTAACAAGAGCGTCTATAGTAAAAAAAAAACGTCGGGAGCATTTCCATGTACAAAATGAAAAAGAAGATAGGAATGAGAAAAACGATCACTATACGGTGATCATTGAGGGATGAGTTTCCCAATTTTATATTTTTTTAAAGTGGTGGGTAAAAAAGATTCGGCCACATTTGAATATAATTTTCTTATTTGTTTTTTATTTTGAAAATATTTCAAATATTTGTTCGCCATATATTTATATTTGTTTATTTATTTATTTATTTATTTTTTTTTTTTTTGGAATGTAAATAAATATCCCTCAGTATGAATTTACTAATATCTTTGGATTCCGTTATTATGGCTTTAGAAAAGAGAAACACACGATACCATTTAATAGCCCATTAAAGCAGTTAACATGCAACGCCGCGGTTGGTCTATGGCTTGTGCACAAATATACAACTGTTGTTATGTCAAACGAAAATTATAAAAAAAAAAAATTAATAAATAAATCGAATAACAGCAAGTGCTTAAAATTTAAAGTACAAGTTACGAAAATTATGAAAACAAAGTTATGATAAGTATGTCTAACTTGGAACGAATCTTAAATACGCATCGCATAAATTAAAATCGAAGAGAAGTCTTATTGTCGAATATAAGCGCTCTACTAAAGCTTCGGGTTGTCAATAGTGGAGAAAGTCCAGTGCACCAGAGGGCGTAAATATTAATTATACTTGAATCTGATCTATGAAAATTTGTTGATCATAACCAAGTTCCGGAGTTTTCCTAATAGTACTAAAAAAAATATTTTTTTTTTATTCTTTTTGGTATAGAAGAAAAGATGGCAGAATAATAATATTCCGGGGGGTTATTAAGCATTCTTTTTTGGCATTAAAAAAAAAATTATTTTGAAAAAATATTGGAAACAGAGACCCGAGGGGGGGGGGGTTTGTCACCGGAACTATTCTTCTGAGGCATACTCATGCGCAGCTGCGTAGGTAAGAATCGCAACTACCAAGTCTGCGTTCGCGGGTACAAATCCCCATGCGGTAGGGTTTACTTTGGATGTAGTTGCAGTGAGTACTCAGTGCGTAAAAGCATATGGCTTACCGATTGGGAACACGCAACCACTAGACTGCAGCCGCTTCCCTATTTGGTTCTCTTCCCTCACTTCTTTCCGGCCGTCAGCTTACTATAAGTATAGGGGAGTGGTTAGCCATTTATAAAAAAGACCTTCGCTATCAGTTTTTCCCATCTTTTCATACACATTCATGTGCCTAGAAAAATACATGCGATCTTTTGAAAATGTTGATTTTCACGTAAGTGGCGAATGTCTTGGGACAATTTTTGACCAACAAAAAAAACACTGCGTTTTGTGTTAAGAAAAAATTGTTTCAATTAACTTATCGACTAAATCCTATATGTTTCTCTAGAGAAAATCCCTCTAATCCTACTGCAAAAAACTGAAACCGCGAAAACTGCGTTGCGCGAAAAAAGCAATTAATTTTCCAAGTACCTGTATTGGAAAACAAATTCCCAGCATCAAGTGCCCGAACACTGCCACGTAATTATATTTAAAAAAAAAGAGTAATTATCTGACAATTTAAAATTTTACCACGCCCATAATTCCCTTTTTATGTCATTCTTGATTATTTGAGAGATTATTTCAAGCAATAAAAAAAAATTGTTTTTCCCAAAGCAGACACAGTGGCCTTACCCCTTAGGATGATGGCTTTTGGAAATAAGTAATCAATTCAAGGCTTGGCAACTGGCAAAGGCATATGTGCACAATCGAAAAAGTTGTTTCGTATTACAAAAGGAATGAAAAAGTTAACACACTTTCATCCTTTGCTGCTTTCATTGTAAGCATAATGGAAAATTTAATGCGTTACACATATCTAGAGCAAATGCCTTAAATTACTAGCAAGACATAAATTTAAAAATTTAAGAAAAAAAAAACAAACTAGAGTTTTACTTTCAAATACAACGTATATGAAACACAAAAAAAAAAAAAACAAATAAACTAAACATATAAAGGTAAACCACGTACACACAAATAGCACTAGAGCGACGCAATCACACCCACGAATGAATGCCTTGCTCTTTGCAAAAACAATTTCTTCATTTCAAGAGTAAAAGAGCCAAAAAAGGGAGATCTCTTTTTGCGCTTTTCAAATGCACATATGTAGATAAGTTATTTATGAGCTACGCTAAGCTAATCAATCAAAATTTATTTAATTTTTTTTTTTTTTCATTTTCTGATAATTTCATAGTAAGCCATTCATTCATGTTTGCTCTCATAAGTGTCTACGTATATGGATTGAAGTTACAAAAAGAGATGGAGATCTTTTTGTTTTTAACTTTATTTAAATGTGTTTTTTTCATTTAATGCAAATATTTTGTCAGCTTAGTTGATAGTTAATTAGCTGACTATCGAAGAAATATTGAAAACTTTCACTTTACGTTTTACATTTGATTTGCAAATAAATTCAACTACGCACAAAGATTTATGATTATTTTTGTTTTTTATTGTTGTAAGTTATAGCAAAACATTTAGCCACGACAAACAAATTACGTTTAACTTGAACTGATTCTTTTCATATCGATCGATCACTTGGCTCCTTTTGGTTATTTATTTTGCAAATTGAAATGAACCGATACCGATGCCTTTAATGGAAACATAAACGTTCTCTTATAAAGCATAATTAATAAGCCAGGACTTTCTCTTCTGCGATTAACTTTCTCGAAATGATTTAACGCCATTTGCTAATGGATATTCACGTACATATCGGTCTTGCTCGCGTTTGCTTTGATTAGAACAAGATAAACTTTTTGGTTAATTGACTTTGCAGCTAATTGAACATTGAATTTTGCCAGGAAGATATAATAAGAGGACAATTGCTTGGGACAAAATTTCAAAATGGATGTCTTAGAATGCATTTTCACTAGCGCTCTGACATTAGCTAAAACAATAAGAACGAAATATGATCCTATCAATAATTTATAGACTATAGGTCACGCAGATTGAAAGATTTGAAAAAAAGACGGAATTAAAAGTCGTCTAAACAGACGCTACTAGACGAGTATAAATAAATGACTTTTTCACCAAAGAATACGAAAAGCTTTGTAACATCCAAAAGTAAGCTTCAGTATATATTTTTGTTCAAAATCAAATTCTGAAGCGATTTAACGATCCATCTGTCTATCTGTCCTTCTGTCCTTCTGTCCTTCTGTCCGTGTAGGAGATGTCTGTTGTAAACAAACATCAGCAAGAAGAGTACGTATTCTCCGTAAAGTAAAACAAGGGGAAGAAAAGGCATTGAAACTATAAAAAAAAGGCTAATGAAAAAAGACAACAAAATGAATTATACAGAAAACAACAACACATTTCTATGAAAAGACAAAGTAATACATTTTCTGGAGGAGACTGTTATTACTTTACAAAAAGAATTAAAAATGATATTCAATTTTGTAAAACAATCCCTTATTGCATTCTTCTCCATCCTTTCGTAATCTAAGTATGCAACTCTTCCATCGTTGATCGCAACACACTACACAATACAGCTCTGTGTACAATAAACTTTAAACTTTCGAAAACAATCTAAATTTTTTGCAAAACCAATTGTGTAATTAATATAATAGTAAGAGGCTTCAAATCGTTGCAGCTATAGCCTCCCTTTCTTTTTAGCTGATAATTGTAACTGTATTTAAATAAATAAATCAAATTAATCAAAAAAAAAAAAAATGTTCATTAAAAATTTTATATAGTTTTTTACAAAGCATAAACTATAACGATACCTATTATTGGTTTGTTACAGTTATCGATCGAATAAATGTCTTCTAATCGCTTTACTCTCGTGGGTATATTTTAAAGCAACTTTGAGCTGATAATACTTTAGACGAATACGTCTTAATTGTTGGTTATCTCAATTTTTTTTAAATGTCCGGGCTTGTGAGGATATCGTAATTCGTTCGGAGGGAGATTGGTTAGATCGGCTGGATTTTATTTAGTCCATAGAAACATGCTTAAGCCATAAAGCAGTTTGATCATCGTGAATAATGTTCAGCTGCGCTTTCAATCTGTTTAGCTATGCCTTTATGGCTATACATATATATATATATATATATACATATACATATATTTACATATACATATATATATACATATATATATATATATATATATATCGCCTGAGTGGCCGAGTCGGCAAGAGTCTCCACTAGTAACTCAATGGTCGTGGGTTCAAATCTCAAATGCGGTAGAGTTTTTAATAAAAGCCGAAAGCCTTAGATGCTAGTGCTTTAAGACTTTAATCTTAGAATTTATTCTCTGGCTAAATTTATAATAATAATAATAATAATATATATATATATATATATATATATGTATCTATTCGTTGAAATCACAGTTGCGATATCAAATTTCTTCCTACCGTTTCTGTCAAGTCGAGTTCAGTTATAATTACTAAAAATTCGCTTATAAATAGTGCTGAGCATATGAATATGAGTTTATTTTGTATAATTTTTAACATAACATCGATATATGTGAAATGAAGAGATCTTGTCTCTCTCTCTCTCTGGCTATTAAAATATTCAACCTATTATTATTATTATTTTAATTTTAGACTAATGAAATGAATTCTTAGACTAAAAAAAAGACATTGAGCACTAGCAACACAGGCTATCGGCTCTAATTAAAAAAAAAAAATAATAAAATGTACATTAGATAATGAGCTTAGTAGTGTTAATAAAGTAATGTATAGAATTGATATTCTGTTCTGAAGCTGATTGTAGAATGTTCAAAGGGTTAATCGTTCCAAATGCAATACTTCTAGCCAAGGAAAAGTTGAGGCAGTCGCAGACAATGTGCTTTATAGTAAGAGTTTGTCCACAACAGCGGATTGGGGGAGAAGAATTCTTCAGGATCCATTGGTGAGTTGCAATTGTATGACCAAGGCGAATTCTCGAAAATGTTTGGATCTTGGTTTTCTCAACATTTGTTGGATATAGAGGTGGAGTTAATTGAGGGTTAATGCAAGAGTAGTGTTGATGATGGAATATTCAACCTAATAAAAGTTCTTTTTTTTATTTTTCTTCGATTAATGTATTATTAGGACTTGAAATGAATTTATTTTTATTTATTTTTATTTATGTTGTAATAAAGATATGTATTTTATTCGTACGATCTCATCGCATATTAGCACGATTTTTGGTATTAACATGAGAGCCTAATAAAGTTAGTGTAACACTTTTAGTTAAAAAAAGAAAAAAAAAAAAAAAAAGAGAAGAGAAAAGAAGAGAAGAGAAGAGAAGAAGTCAGGAAATCAAACGCGTAAATAGGAAATCAAACAATGAAACATCTGCGTTGTTTGAATAAAACGAATTCATGCAATATGTTGCTCAACGATTGTTTACAATTTACGCTTCATTTTGCTTTTCTTTAATGACGGAGTAATATGTTGCAATATTATGCAGCAGCCGGAGCTTAGTGAATTCCTTTTGTATGTTGTATGTGTCGCCTCATCAAACTCATGCTGAACTTTGTGCACCCGATGGTGTATTTATTTCTTTATAAATCATTTCTATGCTTTTTTTTTTTTTCATGATTTCTGTTTACACTAGAGTGCCTTTTAATAGTTTCATTGATTATTATAGCTGTTGTCTTTGTTTTTGTTGGTGTCGTGTTGCTTTGATTGTTTCCTTCGGTCTTTTCGCTTTTGTTTGCTAGTTTTTATTTTTTCTCTTGCTTATATATATATATATATATTTTTTATTTTTTTTTTTATGTTTTTGTAACGTTTTGAACGTTTACATTTGAAATTTTAAACAGCAAATCGATTTAGACATGTCATAATAAATAGTTTGATTGTGTTGCGCGATATGTTGCAATTTGTTTTCGTTGTTTTTATTGTTGTTGTGTTGTCGAAACACACACACACACACACACACACACACAAACACACAAACAAACATATAAAAATACCGCACACGAAAATACCGCAAATGCCAAAGTATTGCCGGTTTTTCTGTAAATTGAAATTAAAAATTGCTCAAGAGCAGAAAAGGCAAAAAACTAAATAAAAAAAAAAATAAAAACAAAAAAATATATATATTTAATAATTTACTATTTTACACAATTATACATACATACACATACATATCCATATACATATGATCATAAACGTAGGCTTATATTTGTATACGCAAAAAGAAAAACAAAATAAAAAAAATTTATTAATTAAGCAAACAACTAAAAAGATTACGAACGCTTAAAGCGAAAATATCATCTCAATCATATGAGATTTAAAAGATCATAAATCATTGCATCGGACAGTTTAAATTAGAGAGAGAGACACTTTGATAAATAGTTACATAAATGTATTTCCATTAATTACAAAGCCGCTTTACGTAAACCGTTTTTTTCATAAAACTAACAAAAGTACGAACAATATCAAAACAAGTGTTTAAGCATTCTCTAACAGGTGCTTAACGGTATCAAAAGTTAAATAGCGTAACTTAAGCGCGCTTTGATAAAAAATTCACAAATTCCTCGTTTCTTCTTGAATTTCGAATGATTTTTAATTGAAATTTTCGATAATTCCCGAATAAACAAAACCGGAACGGAACACAACAATTTGTTTAAAGATACCTAACAAAAATCATATTAAAAACAACATCGATTGGAAAAACAAGTTAAATCAAAGCTTATAAAGTGATATTAATTTTTTTTTGTCACTTGCCAAATTACTCCACAAGGCCAGAATTGGCTTTGTTTGACGTTGAGATTTCAGACTAATGGAAAGAACAAAAAAAAAAAACAAAACCTTTCAAAATAGATTTTTCACAAAAACGACGCATAGAGCAACCATCCCACAGTTTTCACAATTAGTTTCATTAAAAAAGATTGAAAATTAATTTTCAATACATTAATTTAAACTTTATTTACCATCCAGCCTTTCCTTTTAATTGAAAATATTGAACCTCAAATATTCACTGATTGCATAAAAGTGCAAAAATATTTTAAATTCTTTGGGGATATCTGCAAGAGACGACACATTTTATGGAGCCTGAGATGTAGGAAAAGTATTAGTTGATTGATCAGTCAATTCATTTTGTACTGAAATAAATACATTTGTGACCAAAAAGAAAAACAGACCGAAATAAGTTATACACTCGATAAAGTAGAAGTGTTTTTTTTCCCATTTTAATTCAAATTTGCAGTACATAGCTTACGGCTCGTCGAAGCGCACAAATTATATACACTTCGCCAAAAGTTCTCGTTTAATACTTAAGTATATGCTTAATAAGCTCTAGTAAAAAAAATTGTCAAAAATACGCTTTCTGTTTTTAGCCTGCTTCAGTGGCATACCTCCCTTCGGGATTGTTTTAAAGCTTTTAAGGAAAAGTATGGCGTAAGCATGGTAAATACGTTAAAAAGCACCTAGCAGAACGTATTAAGCAAAAGGAGACGTGTACTGGAATGCAATGAATGTTTCTTGATTCATTAATTCATATACTTTCCCTACTTGGTAACGAAATTTTTGAAACGCCTTACAATGACATATAATCGCCATTGAAGTGTAGTAGTAGAACAGTTTCACTCAATTAATCTGAATTATATTTGGTTGCAAAAAAGAAAGAATTTTGCCGCCAATAATGCTACACTGCTTTGGCAGCTTTTTACTTCACACTGGCTCATTATTCCGGGAGTTTACATATATTGTCTACTGATCAGATAAGAACGTGTGTTTTGATAACAATATGATTTTTTTTTTTTTTTTTTTTTGTTGAATTTTACCTATTGGTTGAGATCATTCGTATTTAAAAATGATTTCATGTAACCGACCGCTTTCGAGTTTGAATCAAAAAATTCGACGTGATCGTCCGAAGCGAAATCATCTAACTTCTACCATGAAAAATCCCTAAACATTTTTCTGTAGCGAATGACAATTCCTGTTCCACGAATCATGTGTAAAAGTCAAATTTCGGATAAATTTCCGAGCGGGTGGGTCGCCTTCAATTCAAACTAGCAATTTCCTGTACTTACGAAGTCGTTTAACCAAATATGAACCTTATCCTGCACGCACGAATAATAGCCCGAATCCATTCATTACTTTGGTAATAAATTTTAACGCGCCAAGCACTGTTGAACATAAACGTCAAATTTGATGGGAATCGGGGAAAAAAAGAAACGTGGATGACATAAGATTTCAAAACAGAAATCTCTTATTTGCTCACACTGTATTTATGCATTCAAGACACATCATATGTCCAATGAGTGTACAAGTCAAACACATTGTACATTGTATTGTAGAAAATGCAAGCAGATATAAATATGTACGCTTATCTTATGACTTTGGATTTGCGAGTATATCTGTCCCTAATCAAACAAAAGGGTTATGTTTTTCTTTCTTGAGCGGGTCCAGGAAACAACGCTTCCGGCAGGAGACAAAAAAGGAGAGAATGTGATTTGTGTGGTGAAGTCCTGAGAGGCACAAGCACAGGCATAGCAGATTTAGAAATTTATACACTTTATGATATCAATGATGCGTACGTTATGACATATGTTACAATTGCTTACGGAATACCTTAGCGTAGAACTGCAAGAAAAGAGCTTAGTATGAAAGCGAAGAGTTTTACTTTATCGATTGAAAATGAAACACATATTAACAAAAAATGCTGCCTCGTTATATAAAATATTTATATGTGGAAAAAGTAATATAAATTCAGTTAAAGCAGTTCATGTACTTTGTTATATATTAACTTGGACACCTGATTTATAATATAGAGCAACGTAGGAAATGAAACACTCTATAAAGCGCATATTTTAACAAAAGATTCTGAGTTTATTTTGTTATTCGGATCGAAAGCGGAAAAAGCCAAGATTTATTGATGTAATTTAACACATTCTTCCCAGATGTCTGCACAACGTCACAAGTATCGAAATTCATTCGAAAAACAATCAATCCGACTTGCAGGGATATAATCCCCACTTAGATGATGTATGGAACTGAAATTGATTGATCTGAGTATTTCTTTGTTGCAAATAAAACGCCAAGGTAATAGCGTCATTTACATTGACATATGTCTACGGTTAAGAGCAAACTCTGTTAGAGACAATGGGTATCCGAGATTCGCTCAAGTTCTTTATAACTTTCTTACATATTTTAATTAAAATGTAAATCAAATACAAGGAATTAATGAAAAAGGAAAAAAGTAATGAATTCTTTTAACCATAGATTTAATTAGTAGTCATTAGAAGAGAAGCTCGATTTGCGCATGTCTCAAAAGCTCATCTACAAGAAATCAATGCAACAGTCATACAAAATGCACAGGCAGAAAGCAGAAGACGTGAACTAATGTTACGTGAATTTTATTTATTTACGAGTAAAAGAAAACAGCACAACAACAATGAAACAAATAAGAAATAAAAGTTAAAAAAAAAAAAAGGAAAAATAAAACAGTATCAGAAAAATCTGTTGCTTGGTGTGTTTGTTTGTTTTTCAACAGGAATGCATGATACATAGACGTACATATTAACCAACACTTATATGAACAAAACTATGCATGTCGACACCTTTGCAAGAGTTTTACTGGCACAAACAGACGCTGCTATTGCGATTGCTGTTGTTGTGTGCCTCACAACAAAAGACACAGAAAACAATTGTAATTACGTGCGACAAAGTTGTCACTTGCAATTAGCCGTTTTGTGTTTTATTTGTACTTGCTCGCAAACATATATATATACATATATTGTATGTATTGCACGTATAGATAAGTAGATAGCAAGTCAATCAATAATTTCCGGGACTTGCACATAAATGTCTTCGTTTCCAAAAATCTATTTTCGTTTTTAGAAAGTGCGAACCATCAAACGTCTGTCATAGCTTCTTGTGCACGGCTTGCCTTCGTTTTACTTACCCTAAAGACAATAGAAAAATGTCAAATTCCGCCTTCGATTAAACATTTGTTTTTGATGAGACAGAATGGCATTCAATACTACGATTGAGTATATATTGACTTATGACTATTCTTGTGCTCCCCTCTAAGTTAAGGCAGCTATTCTGTGTCAAAATAACGACAATTTTTATTAATTTTTTTTTATACGATTTTCATGTGCTCAATTTGCTGGGCCTAGTTGCTAGTTTGTAGTTACTTAGCTAGAGTGCTAATTAGCCAATGTAAGATAGCCAATCATCCAGGGGATCATCTCCATTCGTATAACATAGTCGCGATGAGAAGCACATGGGGGAAGAGAAAGAGGCAGAAAGCGACCGCAGCTTAACGGGCACGTGCCCGCTTGGTAATCGAATTGGTTATGCGGTGTACCGACTTAGTAAGTGCTACACCATATAGTGTATCACCATATAGTTTAACCCGCACACATTGATTTGGTATTCACAAGTCCTATCTGTTCAGCTGCTCATGCGAATATCACCATTACAGCTAGTAGCTATTATGTGTTTGAAAAACTCCACATGAAATTTTAGAAGAAAAGATTTGGGTCGAATCAAAAGATCATTCAAATGCACTATGCTCATCAAAAAACTCAAAACATCGAGAAAAATTTTCTTCTTACTCAGTACTGGGAATTATTGATTGACTTATTATATACATGTATATGTGTACACGTTGTATATTGTATGTTGTATATTTACAGTGCAATAACAAATAGAACGTCATCGCCTGTTTAGGACAAAAACTTTCCTTTTTCTTACATTTATTAAATTTTAATTAAATTAAGTTTAACATCATTTTTAATCTCAGAAATTAATGTGAGGTTTCATCGAAACGAAAACAGTCTAAAAAGTCTTAAGCCCAATGAAATTAAAATAATAAATTAATTAATTTTTATTAGAAAAAGAATTGGGATAGCTCCTATGTCTATTTTATATCCTTTTATCACTTTTCCCGGGATTATCATAACTCCGACGATATATTTAATGGAAGGATGATGGCATCTATTTGAAATAATTTGACAGCTATGAAATGGTAGCCACCAAGTAAGGACTAAATCTGTAGTAGGAATGCTTTAAATTCCCCCTGTCAAATGATTCCAAATTCTGGGAAAACTTTACAATTATGTACGGAGTGATTTCAGCAGTGCAAAGATAAAATGACATTTTGTTTCGCTCCTCATCTTAAATTGAGTTGAGTTTAAACGTTTATAGCGCAGCTTTATGCAACTGCTAATGTAATGAAAACGTGCAGCGCAGAGACTTCCAGACTGTAATGCTGTTCGATGAGGTAGTCTACTGCAAAGAACTTGTCCAATATTAAAATATAAAAGCAAAGCGTCCGATTCATTTGACACTATTGCATAACCTTGTCTAGAACTAGCTGTTACTCTGAAATAGCAGAGGATTAACATATAACACTTTTACGGAAAATCAAGATCCAAAAATATCTTTTCTCCGTAGGATGCACTAAAATTTGCTCTTCTCTTCTGCGCTCACCTCGTTAACCGCATATGATCCGCAATTGGATGTCTAGTATGTTATGAAATCTAAAATTTTCAGTAGTTAAACTTTAAGCTGCGAGCAAAAGGTATCACTACCGCTATTAGTGCAATAGTGCTAACAGCTAACGATAATATATTCAAATTTTACAAATATATTTATGCTGTTCATTCATATACTGTATGCACTCCTTGCACCTATTCAATTCATATTCCGTTGCACTGTAATTAACTGACTAACACTAACCGTTCATTAGGCTCAATATATTTTAGATCATCTATTACATTACAAAATACATCATTGCAAAAGCACAACAAATTTTAATTTAAACTAAAATTATAAACCTACCGCAAAATCACGTTCATTTAAGGAAGTATTACTGAAAGCTAAGTGGGCGGTAATTGTTAGATAACAACTGAATTATTTCGGTTTTTCTCTTTTTCCTTACCCTTAAAAAAATATGAAATTTGTTTTCACGATATTGCATATTATATCTGTAAGTGCAAACAAAAAAAAAAAAAAAAACAAACGAATATCTTAAGAAAATTGTTTAAATAGTTTGTTAGTTCAATCGTTTCTTTCACATCTATTTCTTAAATAATTTCTTTTCGCTTAGATTGGTTTACCTCTGTAATGTGTTGTGTTACGATTACCAGAGGCTAACAAAGACATTTTCATAGCTTGTTGAATATCGCCACAAAAGGTCAATTAAATGACAAATGTTTCCTAGTTTCTTATGCTGCTTAACAACAACAGCAACAGCAGACAACAGAGATCATTATAAAAATTCACGAATAGTTGTTGAAAACGGCAAAAAAAAAAAAAATAAATAAAAAAACAAAACAAAAAAAAAGGTTTTTCATTTCAACTTTAATTTCGCTTTCATTTATTTCAACGTCAAAACTAAACATCACCCGAAAAAATAAAGTACAACATTTTTTTTCGTTGTAAAGTTGTGACTAAGATGAACTACATTTGACAATGGTTTTTCTTTTTTTTTTCTTGTTTTTCTAAGCATGTTGTTTGCTGTTGTTATATACCCACTACAGAGGGTATGTTAAGTTAGTCAAACGCTTGTGAATCGCGGAACCGCATAATAATAAGATGTTTATTGCGAAAAAGCTTTAACTTGATGGTATTCAAAAAAACAAAAAAGAAGAAAAGTCAATCGTCCATTAAAAGTTTCCAAGGCATTTCTTAATGTAATGACTCATTGGGTCGTCTAGGATGAAGTTTTTAGGTAACAAATTAAAATGATCTGTGTACGATATGCATTTAATCTATTCGGCAAATTTCATCCGTAACTCGGTGTCCTGATGATACAGTATCTTATAAGCAAATAATATCAGAAAAATTCCGCAACATCATAATGATCCAAATGAATTAAAAAGAAACTGGAGCGCGTTTCAAAGGAATTCACGAGACTTTTGAACTTACGCTCACCTAGAACACTCTTTGAGTACATACTTCGTTTGGCGATATATTTTGAACTTTGCCGAAAGAAAAAAGTCGTAAATGAAACTGTATTAGATGACCTGGTGAGAAAAGAGAAAAAATGCAGGGAAACTTCTCTAAGCCTCTATGCCTTCTAAGCTTATGTGGTGATTGATCCGTATAGCTTTGTTTTGATTTTGCCGATGCATTCCTCCTTACATTGCCCTAATTTTCGTTTGTTTTTTTCGAATGTGACGAATTACTCAGTGATGGTCCCCTATTCGTAAAGAGTGAAGGACCAGAAAGAGATGAGATAGACACAGGCTAGTGGTTGCTCGTACAATCGGTAAGTGTTAGGTCTTTACCGACTAAGCACGCACCATACCTACGACCAAAGTAAACTCTACCCCAGCCAAAGCGAGAAAATTCTAAAGCTATCACAAACTCGTGTTTTACACCTCTTTTGGCATTTTTAGCAAACTGTAATGGTAGCTTGTTTGTTTAATTCGTTAATATACTATAAAATATGTATATGTATATGTATTGACAATACATCGATTTTTCTTGGAAAAATTGGACATTGGCCACATACTGGCCAACAACTTGATAACAGGAAATCGAAAATTTTAGTACAGATGAACATGTCAGTGAGTTATCTCAAGACCCTACGCATCGCGTTCAGTAGCGCGCACATTAAAGTTATTGCCGTTAAATACCTAACGTCCTTTTAATGTAACCTCATTGAATATTTTATGCTAAAAGTATTGTTTAAGGATTCTAAGAAAACTTATGCGATATACGAATGCTTTGCAAGTCACCATTTTATAGCACATAGTTACATTCTACGTTTATTGAAAAACGAAAACATCAAGTCAAGTGATTGGGGTTATAAGATTCGTTATAAGCTAAATAAAATGTCTTTATTGTTTTTATGTTCATTTTATTATGTTTTTGTAGTGGAAGTTCGGAGTGATATCGCTTCTCTATAGTTTGCCTATTAAAGTGATTTTGCAGTAACTTACATACATGGTAGTGATATTGTGTACGTATTGTGCTTTTTATTGACTGTGGGTTGTGGTATAAAAAAAAATTTTCAATTTTTGTCTTATGCAAATTTCGAACGGTTGCCAAAAATCGTTTTTCAAGTCATTTCATATAAATGACGACGACAAAAGCTATGTATTAATATGATGTTAGTATTTTATTTTTATTTTCTTTAATTTTTCAGTTAGTTAACAATTTATCGAGAGAGAGAGAGAGAGAAAAAAAAAAAAAAAACAAGGAAAAAAAAAAAAGAAACCCACAGATATTCAGTTCCGCTTACTTGAATTAATGTCTAAAGCTTAACAATTTTAAATCATGAACTCCCGTCTAAGCTTTCAAGGAGTTTCCAGTAAATAGCGAAAAAATTTATACACCGTCGCGTTTCATTCCATAATAAATGCAAATGTACACAATCGACAGTGATTGGTTTTTTTTTGTTTTTTTTTATATCGTTTTTAAAACTTTTTCCGCACCGTTTAAAGAGGAAGTTAGTTCTTTGTTTTATTTTGACGGAAAGATTTCATGTCTACTAAAAATATATTTATTTTGTTTTTTTTTTTTTTTATAGAAATAATTTTAATTTGATAACGAGACGCTTGCATGAAGAGTTAGAGGAAGTGAATAATTAACAAAAACAACAAAAAGTTTTTTTTTTTTGATTATTATAAAATATGACAAATGGATGGAAGACTTTTAATTGGCTCCCTAAGGAAATTTGAATTGGAAATAAATACGCTGAAGAAAAAACATGATATATGCTACTTATATATATATAGGAGTATATGCATACATATATAAATATATGACTAAATTTAATTTAAAATTAAGTAGAAAATTTTTGCCCGCCGCAAGGGATTTGTAAAACGTATTGCCATAAACCAATGAAACGTTACTGTCCTAAAATTTGACATTTTTACGTTCGACATGCTCCAAATGTTTTACCGAATATGTGAATGCTGTGTACTTAAATGTAATGAAATTGTATTTGAAAATATTATTATGAATCAATTTTCATTAAGAAATATTGAAAATGAAGCCTGTTTAACATATAAAATTTCAATTTCTCTAGGGACATCTACATAACAAGGAGATTAAAATATTGATCCATTCGTTCCCAATTTTTTTTTTTTTTTTTTTTTTTTTATCGTGGAAGTGCAACATTTTTTCATATAATGACTTTTCAATATAAGGCGTTATATGAGGAGGGGTGCGAATCGAAGCATTTTCAATAGGGTTAATTCTTGAACCAAATCACGTTAGTATATCAAATTTCATCAAAACAAGGCAAACAAGCACAGATCGATTCAGAAGGTGATTTAGAAAATTATTTCGAAAATCATTTTGAATCGATTGAATTGATATAATAAAATGTTTGTCTATTTTATATCCTTCCGATCCTAGTATACTCTGTACCGAAGGTGGTGTATGGTGTAACAATCAAGCAAACCATATTATTAGTGTGCTCCTAATAAAAAAGACGATAAGCAAGAGATAGAGAGATGTCAAAAACTGAAAGGGTGATTATGACACGTACGCTTAACACGTTGACGACGGCGCAGTTTCTTCCATTTCGTGCGAGCCACCGGTATTAACGTGATAAATGAAATAAACAGTAAGCGACCGGGCTGCAAAAGACTTCTAGAAACTAAATTTTCTCTAAAAAAGGATTTCAAAAGTGCTTTAACAAGTGCCGCGACGCTAAAAATTTTATTTTTAATGATTGTGATTACCTGGGAAGCATATTAGCTTTTACACTTGCAGTGCACTAATTTTAACTACGCAAAAAAAAAAAAAACTCTTGAGACGAGAGTAGAGAGGAAGCCTTGCAGAAAATTTCTTTGTGGGCAGAAGTGAGTATTAGCACCTGTCTTACTCTTCCCTGTAGGCCCGCTTCTAGCTTGAAAACAAAGAATCCAAACAGTTTACATTATCCTTAACTAGTTTCAGCTCGAATATTAATAAAAATGAAGAAATTTTATAGACGATGATGAAAAATCGAAAGGTGAATTAAAAGAATTCAAAGGAAACATGACTTGATAACAATTGATTACAACTGAGAAACGAAAACACTTGCATCGTTGCTATCACTTTCCAGACGCAAACATGCTTCACGCATGCTTCAATTATCGTCGATTATAAAAAGATTTACCAAACTTTTATTATCAGGGGTAAAAATATCTACTAAAGCTGCCAAAAGGATGATTGCCTTACACAACAGTTATATAAGTTTTACTTTATTTGCCTTTGCATTTTCCATTTCTCCTTAAACAATTGAAATTATTGCCAAAGAGAATAAAGCGTAGGCCACTATGATTTCAAATGAAAATATCTCATCTCATCATGTTTACATATCCGCATCTGTATGTTGGTGTTACTGCTGATACGATAGAGTGAAAGCGAAGAGAATTCAGAGCGATTTGAGAAAATAGACAATGAGACGAAGCTAATTCGAAACTATTAATCATGCTAATCAAAATACTAATAAATATTAAAGCCATTGCAATCGCTCATTTCCATGACAGGCCTCTTTAGAGAGGCCTTAGTCCGTCTATAATTTCTCGTTTGCTTTTATTTTACTTTCAAGAAAACACTTTCATTAAATTTGCAATTTGTGTAAAGCATGTCAAATCATTTTCATTATTCTTTATTACCATTTTATTTACGCGAGTCAATTAAAAAAAAAAATGTATATACAAAATCAATACTTTTTGATTTTCCTTTTTCCTTGCACTTTATAAAATGCAAAAAAAACAAATCAATACAAAAAAAATATGCTCTTTTTCTATTTGCCACACAGCAAATCGCTTAAAGGGAAAGTCAGGCAAAAATTCCCCGCTCTAGTCATGCTAATTTTCACTTCGCTTCACTTCAGATTAAAGACTGAATTGTAACTATTTAAAGTCTCTAGCACGATTGTCCTATTTTTGTCTCGCTTTTTTTTTTTTTTTTTTTTTTTTTTTTTTT
>NW_023998421.1:3733784-3897524 GCF_014805625.2 Glossina fuscipes | reverse complement strand
TTTTTTTTTTTTTTTTTTTTTTTTTTTTTTAGGGGAGAAAAAACAGAAATATAAATCATGCATAAAATCCTAAAGTTTAATTTCGGTTTCGTTGTTAAGTCATGTCGCACAAATTCATCAATTGTATTGCAACAATGGCAAAAGCAAAAGCGAATAAAAGTAACAATAGTAACAAGCAAAGGTTTTCTTCTTCTTTTTTTTTCTTTTTTTTTTTTTGGCAGTTTTATTTACGTTCTGTCTCGACTTTTTCCATTGAACATATGCGGTAAACATATATAGGAATTTTGGTGTTTTTTTTTTTTTTCCTTTTTTTTAGGATTTTAGGTCGCATTAGCATCATATCATAAAAAAATGTGATTAGTGATATTAAGCAAAATCATAAATTCCTGACAAAAAAATCCGAATAATGCAAAAGTACTTCATATACAGGTACAGAGGTTATCACTTTCTCTTTCCTTGAATTGGGTCTGGATTCCCCATTCCTTTGTCTTTAGTATCGACCCATTACTAAAACATATTATCGCTAGGGATATTTGGATATCAATTAAGTTCAATCTTGAAATAGTGAAGAACTTTACCTATTACTTCTTCAATTATGGGAAGAAGGCAAGTAAGCCGCTTTCATGCAAAGTTGAAGAGTAGCGATTGCCAATAACAACATGTGAACTGCTTTCATTCCAACTTTTAAACCTTGAGAAAAAAACCATAATTTCAAATACATTTTGCAAAATATATCTATATATATTTGTGTATTTATATTGGTATGTTTAAATTAAAAGCTTGGAGAAATCAGTCGTGTGGGAAGATCATACGGTTTTCCGATAACAGGATAACTCATGACATATTTTGTCTGCCATCAAATAATCCGCTTAATTCTTCTAGTAGATGACTACGAGTCCTGCTTGAATAAAAAACTTTAAAAGAAGTTGATATTTATCGTCCTGGCTGGGTTTTATGAAAAAAGTCTGTTTTTCGGTCAAATTTATACCACGTGCTGCTGTGTAACGAAAAAAGCATCGTTCAAAGAAGTGGCAAAGATTTCATTACGATACGCCCACTCGGCGCCCATATACGCAAGTCACTTATGGATCCTTACGAATTACTGCTATGTTTCGGTGATGTTATTGAGACGACGGTTCGATGCAGAAGGAAGAGTATGTGCAATCTTCTTGTCTTCTATGACTCTGTTAATTGATTACATTCGAAGTAATTGAGTTGACACACTTTACCATGTTTCATTCCGGTCCTGATTGCAAGCATGAAATAAACAACCCTGTGCCTACAATTCTTAACTTAAGCACGCGAGGGCTACGCAGCGGAGCCATTTAAAATTAGTCTTCAAACTCGAGGGCTCCGCTACGGAGAATTTATAAATAATTTGCAGTTCTTAACATGAAAACAAAAACAAATCGTAAAAATTAGTATTCGGGTGTTTCGCTGTTGGTGAGAAATAACGATCGCAGCTCGCGGATTGTGATACGAATGAAAAAAAAATTCGACTGCAAAGGGTTAATATGAAAAGTTAACTATACGTAAAAATAACTTAAACTCCACTTAACTAGTAATATATATAGAAAAAGATAACGATACGTGAAAATAGCTTAAACTATCCTAAATATGTATTATGTACTTAGGTCTAACTTAAACACACATTCTTTCCTATTATAGTTTTTAAAAAGTTGCTTAACGTAATATTTGTAAGGGATAGAAGTTTTCATTGAACACATCCTCAGCTATAATTTGCACGTATTGAGTGCATAAAATTCGAATTTTTTCAATTACAATCTCGCATGGAAGATAGCCTTTCAATTCTCTGAGATATTTTTCTAGAGAGGAAAATTACTAAGAAAAAATTTGATTTAAGTAAAATGCCATATGTTGAAGCGCTGAAAATGGTGTAGAAGATCTGAAGAGTTCATTATCATCGTAAAGCTCTGATGTCAACTTAGTTCTCCAAACTATTTCTTATTAATTTACAACTTTGCGTACATAGCCATAATAGTTTTGCATAAGAGTTTTGTTGATGACGAATAGTGATCGTCGCAATAAAATTAAGCTTTTCGCTCACTCTTTTAAAACCCTTCAAGACCTATAAGAAGCATCTTTAGAAGTTCCCCCAAATTTAGTACGCCGAGGTTATAATACCATACTCTCTCCGCAGAATATAACATTACGTACACACATTGCATAATAGTTAGTTGCTTGTGCTCGCCCTGCTTTTTTAGTCCTAGAAATTTGCTTCTTTGGTCTAAATAAACTTTAATAATAATATTTAATTCAATGATTATTGTATTGGTTTACCTTTACGCCGCCAGTAAATCAAAATTTGGGAAAGACGCACTTTGGGAATTTTTAGAAAAGACATAATTTATGGAAAAGTTTTAAACTATTTTAATGAGTTCGCTTCACTTCCGTTGCAACGTTCCAACGTTCATTACTTTAAAAATGTCATTAATTGTAAACGATACCCTGTTCGAAATATTATAACCAGGATGGCGCATGAACCGCACAAAAAAAAAAAAACATGCCATGAATAAAGAAATTATGTGATCAAAAAGTTGTAAGCAGTAATTGTTTAACAAAAAAAAGCAACGAATGACAAAAAAGAAAGAAACGAAACATGCAAACATATGTTATTGTTTTTATATTAACAAAATTTCGTAAAAAAAAGAAGAAAAAACACATAGTGGAAACATAGAGCATGCCTTCCATAAATTAAAAAAATTTGTGTAAAAGACAAGAGAAAATATTACGGATAAAAAAACAAGCAGTAGTTGCTTTAAAGCGAAGCTTGAATACCTAATCTGTAGGGAAAATATTTACAATTTTTCTCATCTTTTTTTTGTATTTAACAAAGAGCTCTTCCAAGTCGATGATAACATCCTGATATATACAGTCTGAAAATATTGCAACGTAAGTAAGGAAAAGCATTTGTTGATCAATGCGCTCTGCTTGAAGAATGAGGCAAGCAACCAGTTCAACGGTTCTCTAATATTACGATACTCTTAGTTTTCCCCTCGTTTTCTCTTAGCTTTCACAATCGCTCAAGTCTCCCTTATACAAGTAGCACAGCGACCAAGAGAAGCGGGAAAGGAAAAAAAAAGATATGGAGAGGTACAAATATCTCTCCCTGGAATATGGCTGTAAAATTTCATTCATAGACAGCAGTCACTAGGGATTAGATCGAGTGAAGCAACAAATCAAACTTCCTTCCATGGTATTAGTTTGGGGAAAAAGAAATCCATTATTTTTATATGAACTTCAGGACTTTATTTAACATGCTTCGGATTGTCCGATTATCGCCATCGACTTTGCACTCGATGTCTTTGTGTCACATGAGTTCAGTTTTCTTATGTTTAAATTTTAGTTCAATATACGACAGACAAATATTTTGAACTGTTGCCTCTGCTATCTCTGTAACCTTATATTGGCGATTGTCTAGTGAACTTTGGCAACGTTTTCGTCTCAAGTGTAAGGTGTATTGATACAATGATAATGTGCCCGAAATTGACTCGGAAGAATACTGAAAAACGATAAACGATAAAAATTTGTAATAAATGCATAGAAGGAATCGGTTCTCTCTTTAAAATGTAATCAATCAATGATATCTTATCGCGAGATACTGAAGAATTTTTCACATTCAATATCAATCATCATCGTGCAAGGTCTTGTAAATATTTTACCTTGACTTTCTAATTTTGTGCCTAAAAGCAACAAATTATAGAACAAAACAACATTTTAATTCAAACGTGTATCAGTGTTGGAAAAGCTTCTAAAGAAAAAAAAAAAACTTAAAAAAAAAATAGCAGAGCAGTTGCATATAATACGTAATAATAACAACTTGATAATATTACCCAGTGGGCGTTCCATTTAAGATGATTTATTTTTTTTAATTGAATCATGAACGCGCCATATGGAAAATGTCTAATAAAAACAATAATAATAATAAGTTGGTTTTCGTGAGCATTAATTGTTTCACATTCATTCTTACATACACAACGGAAAATTAAAAAAAAAAAATAAAAAATAAAAAAATAAACACATAATTTGACTTTTAAATAAGCAATTTTAATACAACTTTTTCTTAATTTATAATATTTTTTAATGATCTTTTGATCTCTAAAAGTTAAAGGCGAAAATTGACGCATAAGTTTAACGCCTTGTTTTTCTGTGTAAATAGTTTTTTAAGTGTTTAGATAAAATGCGTTGAAAATACGAAAATCTTAAGATCTGTTAATGCAAAAAAAGAGGCTTGGCTTTTGTGACTCTTTCTTAGTGACACCATCATCTAAGTTTATAAAAAAAAAAAAATAAAAAAAAATCCAAAAAAACTTGTGTTGTTTCTTTTGCTTACTTGTAAAGTAAAAGTGAGAAAACGTAAACAAGTAAAACAGTTAACGTCGCCTTAGGGCGCATCTTTAATATAACAGCCGCATCAAAGAAATACATAAAAATTGATACAAAATATTGGCAACTGGATCAACAGAGGAACGTTAGCACCGAACTTTAAAACAGTCCTTGTACTATCTGCATATATGTCGCAGTATGTAAGCCACTGAATTTTCCCTTTTCACGCGCCAGTTTCCAGACATCTACGTCAATTTTCTTATAATAAACGATAACAGATAAACTTATGAACAGACGGATTATGTTAGATCTTCAGTTCAGCTACTGCTTATGGTATAATTCATAGAACAAATAAGAAAAACTTGACCAATTGTCAATTCGGAAGATTACCCTGTTAAGATCAATAAAAGCGACCCCCCTTAAGTCATGCTACGAACTTATTGAGCGATGTCTTGCCTGTATTAACTGGTGACGTGTAAATTAGCGCCTGCAAACTGCCGAGCAGGTTTAGCATGTCCTACTGCAAGCTCTTTAGTTTGTAATGTGCGATTCGAAAACTATAGAAAACCCGTGCAGCCGATACTATAATGTGGATAATGTGGACTTAACAAGCTCGGCTAAAACTTCAAAAACTTGTGGGATAACTTTCTGCTCAAAATTCTAGGTTATTGAAAACATTTGCATCAACTTCAAATTTCGAACCTTTGGATTATATCTATATTGAGTCTAAACTTTGAACATACGCTCATTCCGTTTTCCCCAAAAGTCAGCAAATCAATTTGCCGTACATCAATTTAATATGTTACACACATACATATATAAAATATAGATAAGTTCGATTTCTTTTCAAACGGAATAACAAAACTAACATATTTTTATCCTCCGGTAGTGGGCATAAAAAATCCGAACATTTGCTTAACAAATTGTAAAACCTTTAACCTTTCACTTTCATTTAAGAAACCTCTATGTAAAAAAAAAAAAAATTTACTTTAGCTATAAAATCTACAACAATTAGAAAAAAGAAAACGCATTAAAGCACTAAATAATGGTACTGGTAGCAGTAAAGCAACGCAACATTAAAGCTTATCGTTGATCTTTGTTTTTGTTTTTGGGGTTTTTTTTTTATTTTTTATTTTTTTTTTATACATAGCACAACCAAAGACAGATTTTTTGTAATTTTCCTACAAACCTACTCATACTCATACTAATGCCGGTAAGTTGATTTTTTTTTTTTTTTTTGTAATTTTAAACGTCTTCATAGTTTTCGGGTGTTTTGATTAATATCGCTCGTTGGTATTCAAACACCTTATTTAGCGGTTTTTGTAATCTAATGCGCCATATCTCTCATTATAAGTAAATGCTTTCAATAATACTAACCACAGCAACACACATACAACAGATATAATAAAAAAAGCAAAAAAAAAAAATTAGTTGTGGTCGAACTGGTCATTTATCTTGTCGAATATTGCATGTCTAATAATCATTAGATTGCTGTTAATTAGTTTCGTGTTGTATTAATTTTTATACTTTTCACTTTTTCATATTGAACACCAATCGGTCAAAATGTATACTGATTTTGTTATTCCTTTAGTAACATTTAAGCAATTTATCAAGTTGTCTTTGATTCATGGGTCTAACTGACTTGTTAAAGGTGGCGCTGTATTTCGGGAACAGGATAGCCACTTCAGATCCGAAGTTAAGAAACTTAAGGAAAACGTTACAGATTAAATACGACAGAACAATCTTCACAACAACAAATGGACAACCTTAAGGCCCCTTAAGGCCGATAAAGACGAATATCGACGAATAACTTAACTGAAACATAGCCTTAATCGCTCCAGTATCAGAGAGGGGGAAAGTTTATAAAAACAAAAAAAAAGGCTTATATTCGCGTTGGGACAAATTTTGGATGCAAAGAAACTTTAAATACATTAGATAAATTTGAAAGTAGTTCCTTAGTGCTCATCGTGTAACTATTCAGAGCTATTTCCAAAGTCCTCCATATAATAATGATTTTCTCAGGCATTTTTTTTTTATATGACCGCTGTTCTATAGAATATAACTATTTTCATATACTTAGCTGGTGAGTTAGATATATAAGATTCGTATCGAAATAAATAAAGCTTTCTTGTTCATTACCTGTAATTATTATAAACAGACCGAGGAGAGATGGGGCTTCCAAGACCAAAAAAGAAAGATTTAGAGGCTCTACGTGAACGTATCAAATCTGAATTAATCTAGGCATGTCTATCTGCTTCTGTGCCTACGTATGTCCAACATTTTCGTAATCGCAAACACTGCACTTACAAGCAGATAATTTTTGAAAACGGATCATATGAAATGGAACATAGAATGTCGCTGCTTCTAAAGGTCAAAAAAAGTGTTTTAATCATTATTGCTATGGCGTACAGGGTCTTTCATTGAGAGCGATACCTTTCAAAATCTTCATTTTCAAATTCAAATATAATTTTTGTGTGTTTCAGTACAATTTGCGATTTCATTACTTAAGTCCTTCTAATGCATTCGATACTTTTTTTCCAAATTTTAAGAAGTATCGCTCGTAATGAACGATGCTTTATCAACTACAACGATAAAAATTCCCCACCCCATGAAATCGATCATACCCATTCGCCACTATACAGTATCGAAACTACATCTTTCATTATATTCTTTGAAGGAGGTATAGAAAATTCGGCTACAGCTAGGTATAATTCGTTTATTCGTTATTAGTTGCTTGCGTAAACCGAAATAGTTACGTAAGGCGATTAAATCATTCATGGTAAATACAAAAGTCACAAAGAATTTTACACTCAGATGATGGTCTAAAATATCATATCAATTTTATATAATTTTGAAGCGGATACTTTAATGTATCGCTATTTCATAGCGTGTTCGGAATACTCGGCACAATGTTTATATATTAACTTAAAAAAAAAAAAATTTGCATGCCATAGATGAAAGGTTAAGTTAATTAACTTAAAAGCGTTAACTACGGATTTTAAAATTTCAATATATATGAGAACAATGTACACACAGATATGTATATATCTGTAATTTAATATGTGCCCATAGTTTTTTGCTTTCTAATTGACTAGATATATATATATAACTGGTTCGTATATCAGAAACTACAAGCAGTTGTTCTATAAATATATTAATTCGCATACTTTGTACAAAATGGCAGCCAATCGAACACTTTATTTGTATGATAAAGAATATAAATGGTTAGGTTGCTCGTGGAAACGAGACTTGGATGATTACTTTAGTCTACAAGATGACTACGTAACAATATCGCGTATCTTGTATATATAAAGAATAAGAAATTGTCTTGAAAGCTATTACTGACATCCAAAGATATACTCCGCGTATCTTGTATATATAAAGAATAAGAAATTGTCTTGAAAGCTATTATTGACATCCAAAGATATATTCCGGCCTTGTGACCAGTCACTAATCATCAAAGAAAATAATGCGTTTTCTTGCTATTGGCTTTTTTTGGGTTTGGTCTCAAGTTCTTTTAATATTCCGCCGCAATGGTCACAATAGAACACTCGAATATTGGATTTGTTAGGAAAGAAGATTTTCAAGGCAACAACAATAGCCTTATGACATATCGCAGAATACCCTTGCAAACATCTTATGCGGGCCTTGCTGACAGAGGCTAGGTATTGTAAAACAAATTTTTATCCCTCTTCGAGACATCGTTGTGGACTTATCGCAATAGTAATGGTAAACAAACTTATTCACTTATAGACCAATAACTGCCATGTAGTTTACATTCTTTTTCCTTGTTAAGTGACATGGACGGTTACACATCCATTTTCATCCTTAACGCTTTGCTTTTCAAACTTTTACTTTTTTCCTGCAAGGCGTATGGATGGGCAACATGAGAATGCAAAGTCAATTAAAAGTGAATACAGCTCCCTGTTTTAATTCCTAAGATCGCTAACGGTCCAGCAATAGAAACGCTGAAGAAAGAACGGAAAGTCAAGTGAAATCGTCTCAGAGCCTGCTAAGCTATCTGTTCCTGTTATATGTTTTTCAGTGCATTACAAATCCTATATGCTTCCACGATTCGTAGAAAATCGTAGACTTCTGAACAAAAAAAAGCTACATTTGTGGCATATTGTAAAAATGCGTTTACTATCAGAAGGAAATATACGCTTTTTTCTTAATGCGATTAAAAACGTGTGCACTTACAGAAAGTACGGATTACGCGTAAATGAGCAGAAGCGTCAACTAAGATCATTTATGGCGATAAATGTAAGCTTCTTGTTGCTTAATATAATTGGCGACGGAAATGGAAAAGCAAAATATTTGAAATATTGTTGCACCGGAGTTTATGTTTTTTATTATATCAAAGGTCTGCGCCATGCTTTAGGATAAGAGATATCGTTATAAATACCACCAAATATAATTTTCCCCTTTCGGAAAAACATTGTCTTTATACATTTTCCATATTTCCTTCCACATTTTTCGGATATTCATGTAATTGAGAGAAATGTGTCGAACAGTGTCCGCTTCATTTTGAGTAGATGGACGGTATAAACAAAGATATTTTAATAAGATTCGTGTATTCGGATGGACAAGATATTGCCTTGAATAATAAATCAAAACTAATATTTTTAAATCGAGCTTAAGTTTGTTTGTATTTGTGTTTTACTCATGATATTTACTCAAACACCGACACCCATATGTCTCTCTTAAAATAACTCGTTTTTTCCCTTTACTTAAAAGTTCGTAGGAGAAATTAATATTCAATGCCATATGCTGTCTACTTCAAGAGAAGAGACGTGAAATTTTTTTTTTTTTTTTTTTTTTCAAAAATACAAAATATATAATTAAAATTCTTCTTATTAAAGCGAATTGTCAATTGTGCAGAACGCTACAGTCAATCAATCAAATTAAAAAAGAAGAAGAAGAAGAAAAATAGGATACAAAAAAGGGATATTTATTAAGTGAAATGAATGCGAGGTAGTTTTTTATATGCAAAAATAAAAAAAAGTAAATAAGATTTGAAATAATAGCTAGCATAGATAAACATGGAAATAAAACGTCAAAGCTGCCTTAAATTCATTGCAATTTTAAATGATACCAAATAAATCTTGGTGCAAATGCTTTGAACAGTGTCCGTCACTAACTAAAACTTGTTCTGAAGGAAAGCGAATAATGTTAAATTAAGTGTTCTCTTCTTATCTACATTTTTCAAATACGCTGGACGGAGGGACAGGCCAATATTGACGAAGCATTAACAAAAACGACACTGTTAATAAAGACTTTAAATCGTAAAATGCCGTGAAACTCGGTCCAGCATTGTTAGTTTGCAGTAAAAATTGTCTTAATTGTTTAAAATGAAAAATTTCGGTTACTATATAATACATTAAATGCGTGGAGTCATCAAACAAGTGTTTTTTTTCTTTTTTAATTTATAATCAAAACTAAATTTTAAAAGGCAACACCATCGTTTTCTTTTACATTAGATATCACCTCGGGCTCCTTTTTATTGCAATTTTTGATTCATCGGCTTTATTGAATACTCTACTGCATTTAAGGTTTGATTCCGCGACCGTTGAGTTAGTAGTTGAGACTCTTTGTCTACTCACGCAATCAGGCGGATTAGAATTTTTTTTCGATTTAGCAATGAATCTGTTGCAAGTCTTCTTCAAAAGTCTGCTCTCTTTGCACCGATAACACTGTTAGTCTTATCGAATAAGGTCTTAGAGACTTCGCGGCTTCTTGGCAAGCAGTAAACCAATGCTTCAATATAACTTCAAAGCAGAAAGTCCAGTAGAGTAATATCGCAAAATCTCCGTGGCAAAGTGGAGCCATTTTTGGAGATTACATCATCATTGGAAATTCCTCGTAACAAGTTGATATTGCCACGAGATGTATGTCATATCGCAACATTTCATTAAAAGCACATATCGTCCTAATCGAAATCATTTACTTCGTGCCACAGAAAAAACCACGTAACCACGTTTATGTAGGGTTTTACAATGAGCGTAACTACAGTACCAATTTCGTATTGAAAAATGACAGTTTCAGCCCACAAATTATTCCCAAAAGTTAACCTTTGCGCACATGAACGGGTTGCTTCTACTTAAGGAAAAACATTCCTTAGTTGCAAAGCAATTCGTACCAAAAATCAACTTCAGCCCACTTGCAGTGAGAACGATTGTTTCATTGTTTGCGTAATAAGTTTCATCAATTTCTGCACGCTGTACGACTACATATGTATTACATTTCACAAATAATGCGATGCTCCAAACAATAAATTGAAAAAAAAATTCGATCCAAACTACAATCAGAGCTAGGTTTTATCTATCTACGTTTAGTTTCGGAACCATAAAATCGAGGACTCTATACAAGCGCTTTTCCAAGAAATTCAATAGAAGGAATGAAAATACACAAAGTTGTTCGACTTTTTTTCATTGTTTTTCATAGATTAATAAATTTGATTAAGGACACGACAGTTCACATTTCTATATTTTGCCATTTTATGGAACATTATATATTTATTTCTAGGGAGAAAGTGTCGAAAGGCTAACGCGTTGCCTTTAAAGAAAAATACAAAAAATGAAATTGACGCTGGGAACGCTGATGTTGCATAAACAGATCTTATAAAAAAAAGGCGAGTTTTTGAAACATGTCCACTGCTCCAAGCACTTAATTTGCATTCAGCTTTTTCCGACTGTATAACGAGAAAACGATTATTCGCCATTATGTTGCTATCGCTGTTGTTATCTTTAAATAAGTTGATAAGTTGATTGGCTTTTTGGGGGAAAATATCACCTTGTCTTTCTTTCTTTTTGTTTTTTTAATGTCACCACTCACTCTGGCGATAGTCTTTTTAGGGTAATGGTCAGAGAGAAGCTGGAGAAGAGAAAGCAATATGAAGTTTAACCGTAGCCTCGAGGGCGCGAAAGCGTGTACTAACTGAGCACCCACAATAACTGCGAAAAGTATGATCAATCTGCAAGGGGATAGAAACCCCAAATATCGGACTTGATAGTCGCGACCTTTATCTAATGAGCTATGCGTCAATCAGATGAAACCTTTGCTATAAATACAAAATAAATGTCTCCACTTTGCACGTTTTTCATATCTACATATATATATATATATATATGTTTATAACGAAACAATGAAATTGATAGATGTACAAAACGTATTTGATTAGAGGAAAAAAAAGAAAAAAAAAAAAAAACAATATTCAAATTATGTATTTGGTATCTGTTATAAAGTGCTTTCTTAATTAACATTTTTTCTTATGGGAAAATGGAAAAGGACTGCAGGAAAATAAAAGAAAAAAGATAATTGTGCTTCGCAATCAATAGCGAAAGGTTTTGCGTTAAAAAGCAAGTTTCATTTTTACACACACTTTAAAAAGGAATGGAACGCGAATCGCTAATATTTGCCAGTCAGGTCTACCAATTTATCATAAGCATTATACCTCCAGTCCTGAGGGCATAGTTTTAATGCGTTCAATATTAATAGAACTGGAAATTATGGCAAGGTTGTAGTGTTGGTGACTAGGCGGGCTATATTAAAATCGACATGTTGCAGTTAAATGATCCCCTAGATATAGATTCCTCGCTCATTTATATGTATGTATGCATTTATATTATACACCAACTTATACAAAAATATTCATATAACTATGTTGGTTTCCATGTTTGCATACATGTTGTTCATATTCGATTCATATATATGCATATGTATATATATATATATGTTTGTGTATAAATATATATATATATGAACATGTTTTCATAAATGTAAACACTTTGTCACAATTTTTCAATGTGCATACAATCATTTCAACATAAAGTTAGCTGCCTATGGCATTCCAATATACGAGGCAACAAATAAAGCAAAAAGCAACTAAAATAAAACCAAAAATTAACTAAATATATGTACATATAATATATATGTGTGTATCCATGAAATACATAAACAGATTTATTAAAATGTACTACGTGATACACCAAACTCTTCGTTTACCCTTCTCTGTCAGAACAATAATGCTTATGCTTTTGTTGTTGTTTTCGTTTTTTTGTTTTTTTTTTTTTTTTTTTTTTTTTTTTTTGTTGTAGTTAACCGGCATGTAACTCAATTTATTTGTTAGGCCTTTACCGAGACTAAAGGCTATTTATTGATTAATTGACCACAATTTGTTTAAGATTGAATTGGAAATGGATTTTTCGCTTAAAACAACTTCGCAATATTACCTTTTTTTGTTTTTTGTTTTTTTTCGCTTAGATGGGACGAATAAAGAATTTCATGAAAACGATAAACTGCCAGAAAACAACAATTTTGTTACCTTTATAATGGATATGCAAATGAATTGATAAAGTTCTACATAAAAGCGAAAATATTAACTTTTGTTTTTTATTTGATTTAAAATAAATGTGAAGAAAAACTTGATTTCTTTTCTTTCGTTTTTTTTTTTCTCTTCGATTAAATAAATTTCGCCTTGATTTACAATTCTTTCTTAGAGGTCTTAGGCTGTCTGCTTAGAAAATGCACGGCATGCAATGTCACGACAAAATTATGTTCAAATGTTGACAACATTTAAATAATGTTGTGTCCCTAAGAAGCAAATAAGAGAGAAAAAAAAAATAAAAACAAAGTAAGAAAAGCAAAAAATAAAACAACAACAAAACATAATTTTAATGCTATAAATATCTATTAAAACACTAACCACACATTGTAGACTGAAAATAAAAATGTTTTTTTTTTTTTTTCATTTTTTATTTAATATTAAAACATTTATAAGCGGACCGAGGGTTCTTAACACTTTTATGTTACCTGTATTTTCATTTAAACCAATCACAAGTCGTTTTTCTTTTCTTTTCTTTTTTTTTTTCAATTTTAATAAAACATGTTAAACTTAGCTGTACATGCACATCATATATATATATATATATAGATGTATGATGTGTATGTTTATTTTGACCCCATGCTGGCGTAAACATTGTACACCTTTACACTAATAACCAAATGACACGATATGTTTTACACATTCTACTCCGGAGCAGAGAAAGAGAAAGCACTTTGTATCGTTATAGCCGACTTGCCATTATGTTAACACAGAAAATGTCCGCTAACAGCTAGAGTTCAGCAAAAAAAAAAAAAAAAAAAAAAATGATTTCCTTTTTTTTTCTCTTGCAAACTTCTAGATAATAAAAGTTGCTGGTTGGTTAGCTGTTTCGTTACGAAAAGAAAAAAAAAAGTGAATTTGAAAGTTGTTGTTGTTGTTGTTGTTGCTGTTGTTCTTTTATACACCATAATTACTCAACACTTGAGTAAACTTTCGCATGCTTGAAAACAATATACATAATAACAAGAAAGAAAGTTGAAGCCGAACTTGCTTGCACCCACCACTTGCCTTCACTTGTTTAGCTATTGCCTCGCAGAGATAGCAGATATATTCAAGCATTCTTTATACAATTGCCTATCACCTTACAGGTAGTAGCAAGAGTTAAGAAATATACACGCCTACTCTGGCTGTAGAACTATATACATCCACTTTGTCCGTCTCTTGTACAGATGGTATTCTTTGACAATTGAAATGACAAGTTTGACCAAACAAGTTTCTTTTTGGAAGGCGTAATACGACATGAAGCCAAACTCAAAGTTCAAACTACTATACTATTCTAATTTCTACGATTCAATATTAAAACTTCCATTCACTTTTAAGCTCCGCCTTATCAACGAGCTTGCCTGGTGTGTTCAGCAATATTTCTGTTGAGCAAGAAAAGAAACGACAATAACACAACCCAATCATTAACTCCTGCGTAATTAAATCTAGATTGATTTGGTAGAAGTATTCATGTACTCTTTATGTGGTCCCTCTTTAGCATTAACTAAATTTTTAAGGATTTTTAATAATAAAATTACGCGTGTAGATAAGTCCTGCATGATTTGGAAATGTCTTACATTGATTTATTTTGAAAATTTGCATGACAGATAGTCCCCCCAAACCTGGTCGAGCTCTGGTATAAATTCAATGAGATCTAGCGCTTTCGTTAAAAGTTTTTCGATAATGGATCTGATCTGCTGGTCTCTGGAAGTCTATATAAAAATCGAAAAAAGTGATATCAGGAAAGGTGGGCAGTTTTTATTATCTTATTGGCGCATATATGTCATCGAAACAAAGATTCTCTAGCATCCTCTTAATCTTGACAATATTTTAAACGAATATCTAACCCATTACACTTAGAGATGAACTAAAGTTAAGCCTAAGTATTAACTCCTTTTTATGGGTTGATTTCAAAGGAGCTCCGCTCTATTATTAAATTAAACATAGTCTTTTGGTTAATATCCATTACTATTATTATTACTTTATTATTATTATTAATATTTTAAAAATCGAGAACTAAAAGTAGGATAAACAACTAACCAAGCAACTAAGATATGATCTTATTCTTTAAGAGATAGATTAGGCGGTTAGTTTAATCGAAAAACTTTTGGTTATTTGATGAAATCTATGGAATAAAAAGCGTTTATTGAGTCTTTGTATTTGTAGTAACAGGCGATAACATTCTTGAAATCCTTAGAAAGAACGCTGGAGCAAGAAAAATCTCTCGCGAATAGAATGAAGTAATATGTCTTCTATGTTTGTCAAGACATAGAAGATAAAACTTATGTTGATGTAAAGCAATACCCCGAACTTGCCATAGGTTAGTAGATATTCGCTTTAAATAACGCTTTCTCATCTTATAGCTCTAAGGGCTTTTTTCACTAAAAATTAAATATAAAATAAACTGAAATTTAACTTTTACTTAAGTAAGTTTAACTATAAAATTTCTCTCAGCTGGGCGAACAAATGGAGGAAAACAACTGATAAAAACAATCAAATGTGTCATCATAGCCAAAGTATCAATCCCAATAAGCAAAAATTCAAGAACATGTGAGAAATACAGGGAGGTGGGCCTCATCCTCCTGTACTCACTACAACTACGATCATTAAGTGAACTTTACCGGACTAAGATTTGAATTCGCGAATACTTTGGGGTAGTATGTATGACATATGGATGAGAAGTGAATAATTTAATTTCCAGTTAAGGGTTAGTTGGTTCCAAAACCCGTTTGTTGATAATCTTTCTGTTGAAATGAACATTGCCCTGAAAGGAATAAACGAATTTATGATATTTACATTGTTCTAAAAGTCATTTTAATAGGGGTACGATGAGAAGGATGTCTTCATTACATTCTTTGAATTTATCGCTTCTTCTATACATAAAGGCCTTTCTACTGTAAATGAAAGATCTTATGTTCGTTTTGCAAGCAATGACGAGATATTTATGCGTAACATAGGAAGTTCTGCGTCATATCAACAACCACTCACTAGTCGTTACTGAAGCTATTAAAATGCTAAAAAAATTGAGCGGAAAGTGAAACTTCGGCAGATTTCTACTTTCAAATCGAATATGTTAAGATGTCTCTCAAGCCACAAGTTGCGTGAACAAATTCCTTTCGAAATATAATCTTGCAAGTATTACAGTTTTCTTGTTGTCACATGCGAAACAAAAGACTTTAATTGCACTCTTGAGTGTTCAACATAAAGAAAGGGATTTATTAATTTTTATATAAATATATATACATACATACATATATATATATATATATTTTTTAACTTTATTTTTTCTGCACAGAGCAACAAACCAAAACCTTAAAGATAATAATAAAAAGAAGATATAACATGGCTTCCTTTTTCGGCTCATCAATAAAAGTGCCCGCTCGCTCGCTCACTCTCTCTTTCTTTATCTTTAACCTTTTATAGTGCATATATAAAAAATATGTTTATGTGTATATAAATATACACTTCGAATAACGTGTGAATTCTCTTGTAAAATAAAAAACAAACAACAATAAAGCAAATTAAAAAGAAATTCACAGGAATATAAATGGAAGGAGAATACAATAACCGGGATCGAGAAGGTGTCAGGCAAATAATAATATGAAATTTAATATTCTTCGTGTCTCGTTGCATGTTTATATAAGTATTTTCTTATTTCAAACTTTATTAACTTCTAATTTTCAAAAGAATACACTTCTCAGACGCCACCCTACTCACGATGAACGAAAGCACTGTAAAACCATTATTTACGATTTTTAAAGCTTAAATATTTTTTATTATGTTAAGCTGGAAGTAAATTCATGCTATAAATGCTATAAGAGTAATAATGATAATAATAATAATAATAATAATACAGAATTAAGTCGCTAGACGGGTAAAGACAAATGCAGCCAGTTAGAGGAATTAAATGTTTGTTTGAAAATATTTCCGCAATTTCTTAAGCGAAAGTTTTTAACAGTTGGGCGACTTTAGCTACAAAAAGATTGAAGAATAACAAATTCTATAAAGCGATTTGCTGACTAGAACTCATTCCTTTTTCGAAGCAATTATTTCATTTTCATAAAGCTGTACCGCCATGCATTGCGTCTACCCTACAGAAAGAAGCGTTCACGGTTAGCACAAGAATTATGTAACTACAACAAAAAACGCAGCATGCTTGACCACTTTCTCTCTAAGAAAATCCTGGTCATTATTTGCATCTTCAAAGCATCTGAGGATTCACAGATCAGAAACTTATACTCAATAAATTTGTTCGATTTGCGTTATTCGCGATACTGGCTTACCTAAGAGCTTTTTGCAGAACAAATTTGATCGTGAAACCAAAACCAAATCAAAATTCATGCGCTATAAAAAGGCAATCAAACGGTTTCCGTGTTATTTATAGAGAATGCTCTTGACCTGGTTTTCATGCAAATGAACAACTGGTTTATGGCGTTTCGCCTTAAGCAACAGAATCTTCCAAGAACTTTGTGATGGAAGACATAATCCTTTTCCCACCTAGTTATAAATATCCATAAACTGATCAAAGCAATACAGGGTAAAGGGATCAAAATAGTTTGTTGAGCTAACAAAGTACGCTCAAAATTCCTTCTTAGGACGCCCTAAGATTGCAATTAGAATTTCCCCTGCACACCAGACTTGGCAAATTGCATTCCGACGGTTTTTCACTTTTAGTGCCGAACCGACCACATTTATTTCCTTGAGAAAGTTTGCTTTGTTTGTTTTAACTCCTGTTAGGCATCCTTAATACTCCATCTTTTCTGGCTTCACGTGTAAGTATGGGTAAAAGATGTCCAAAACGAAGAAAGCGAGAATAGTGGTATAAAATATGTGGGCACTGCTTCCTAAGGAAACACCTTCGGTTACCTTAACCCAAACGAAATAACCTCCAAAAAACAAAAATGAAACCTTTATATCACGTATCAATCGATCAACTGGTAGTGTGATTATAAATAATTAGTAGCCATGCCCATCTTGTGAAACTCGATAAATCAATGAACTTTACAGTACGTATTCATAGTCTCGCCCAAAGCGTGTAAATATTTGTTGCTATTTTTGCACGTAGAGAACATAAGCCTTCCTGACAAATCTATTGATTTCAATGTCGTCGCTTTAATTAGTAAATAAAAAAGGCAAAAGGGTACGCGTTTGCTTGGAAAATGGGCGGATAGAGAGCCACAGTTCAAACCAGTTCAAAGTTACATATTGACCAAGAGCATATATTTTCTGTGAAATTCCTTATGAATGTGAATGTCTGACTAATGTATACTTGATCGTATAATAGTTCGTTTCGTGCAATGAAAGGCTCTCAGTTTAAACGAAAGGTATTTAAAAAAAAAAAAAACATTTTAATGCATTTTTATATGAGTATTAGGTCAATTGAGTTCAATAGCAAGATCGATGTGTAAAATTTCTGCTAAAAATGTAAGCAACTTTTACGTTATAAGACGTTGGTAACCTCTAGAACTCATAGAGCAGCTTTCAGTTAGTAGTCTCTTTCATGGACCTCGTAGGGAAAGAAATCGGTGGGGATATGTATTTTTACAAGACTTTTTTCTCTTAAGGTCTCCTAAAAAAACCTTTCTTCCGACGTTTCTTTATAGGTTCCATCAGAGGGTGGTTTCTTAAAAAAATCGCATAACGTTTACAAAGACTTTATTATAATACATTTGTATATATACACATATATATAAATGCATTTATATATAGATATATTTTGTGTCTTATTTTTCCTTACGATTTCCTTTTAAGGTATTTAAACAATGAATGAAGCCTAGACCATTGCCATATAAATGAGAACGTTTACAACATCGATATTTACCTAATTAATTTTCAATTTGTGTTCTCTACCCATCTCCGGCAAATCGTAAAAACTTTTAATTAATTCTCATAAAAATTTTACAAATGCATATATACGGTATCGCAATGAAACATAAATCTCACAAACCATGCATAACCAAACATATGTACCAGTATGAATATGCTTGGACCATATATATATGCTGATGGATGTGAGAAATGGTAAAGTTTTATGGCACTTTAAACTGTAGAGGAAGCAAAGAAAGCCGCACGAAAACTTGAAATAAAAAAAAAAAATAAAAAAAAAATAAAAAAAAACAAAAAACTTTAAAGACTATATGGTAAAACCGCAGACATAAAAGCGAAACTGCAACAATAAACTAACCGCCATCGCCACCAGAAAATCCCCCTACATATACAGCGGACGGACTTATGGATGGACGGACAATGCATATTGGATTGTAAAGTAAAGCTGATGTACGTGCTGTACGTGTTCGCATTAAATTCATAATCATGCTCATAATAATAAAACTAATAATGTATGATGGATATGGGCGGAGAGGCAAGTCGATGAGAATGATGAAGATGACGATGTAGATGACGATGAAGATGACGACGACACCGACGATGAGACGAAAAATGATGAAGTTGATGATGATATTGGTATCGCGGTTGTCGCTGTTTTCGCTGTTGTTGTTGTTGTTATTGTTCTTTGGGAAGGAAGTAGAAGCAAAAATCGGTTTTGTTCTTACCAGCTGGCCTCACCACAAAACGCAACGATTTCAGCTGTATTTCAAAAATCGCAACGCCTGCTTGACCGCCGCAGTTATCAAATGACTATGGCACACGCACTTATACATCTGCATGCGTACATACATACATACATACATACATACATACATACATATATAAATAAACATACGCAAGGATGTATTTCACTAAACGTTAAAACAAATAAGTAATTCCAACTACTGGTCTTACGCTAAAATCATCGACATTCTAAATGGAAATGTTGATCGTAATAATGATGATGATCATGATGATGATGATGATAATGATAATTATGACGTTTAACCGCGATGACGATAAATATGTGAATAAAACGTATACACGGACAAACTGCATTGGCTGCATTGTAATTCTAAAAATTATGACAATGATGACGATGTTGATACGGATGATAATGATAAGTTTAATTACGACAATGGAAGTTTATTGTGATGTGATCTGATGAGACCATGTGATGAAAGCACAAAACACCACATGTCCGGCTTTGAATGCAATAACAATAACAAAAACAAAAATGAAAACAACAATAACAGCAACGCACACAAACAGCAGTCATAATTCTTAAAACACAGCCTACACACGTGTATATATTTGACATGTTGGTATTTAGGTGTGTGTGTATGTGTGTGTGTGTGTGTGTGTGTGCGTTTATACTATGTTCAGTATGTTCATAGAGAGACGACGACAGCGTACATAGAACAGATACGCTTGCCTGAACAAATACAAACTGATGTGCTATTAGTTTGTTGCTGCCGTTGCTACTATTGCTAGTGTGCATTTGTAATGTTTTGCTCTTAAAGATACTAAAACTTACTGGCTTTACTGCTATGCCGTGCCATGCCATGCCATGCCATGCCATGCCATACCATACCACGCCATACCATGCCATACCATGCTTGGTTCTGCCATCCATATCTCTTGTGCCAAGTAACAAGCTACTTCGTGTGTTCAACTCTTCCTCCTCTTTATTCTTAATTTGAGCTTAAATTTCTTGCGATTAAAGCCAAACGTCATTATTGTTGTATTAAGTAGATGTGGCATCATCAAATTAGTGCTTATAGTTGTGATCGGCATCAACCATGTGTATAATAATATAAAAAGTTTTTTCTCATCGAAATATAAGAAGAATGCAATTAGAAATGAATTAATTTCATTTAATTTATAAACCGATGCTTTCATGGGATGACATACGAAAACAAGAAATCGATATAAATGATGGACGGACATAATTTCATAATCAGTAAAATTTTTTTTGCATGCAATATTTATTAACATTAAATAAGTAGTTATAATAAATTTTATGAAATTTTGAATGAAGGATGAATGAGAGTTTATTAACACAATATTGTACTGCAGAATAATGAAGTCAATGTATGAAAATTTTTGTCACAACTGTGAACTCTAGTTAAGCATTAACTTCTTCGTAAAAATCAAAACTTTTGCTTCCTAGAGATTTTGCTTTGCTTCTCTCCAAAGGATATAAAACAGATTTCTTGTCTCCTTTTTTAAAGCGATAAATCAAGGATTAATTATTTATTCATTATTCTAAAGCACTGTAGCATCTCTCTTCTATTTTAAACAACTTGGATTTTATCATTTACAGAAATGTGAGCATTTTCTGTAAAGCCGAAACAATGTGTTAAACTTTAAAGTTAAATTGAAGGAATGGAGAAAAATGTCGTTAACACTTGGATTGATTATCCCGAGAATTATAAGCTATACATGTAGGTAGTAGGCTTTACATGTATCAAAGAGTGAAGCGTTTCATCATATTTTTTGTGAATGTGTACAGTCAGACACGAAGTGAACCGCGAACATATTAAAACATCAGTCAGAGTATGGTACTGCGGACCAAAGAAGGTGAAGGAATTCATAAGAATCTTAAAACTGGAACTGATACGGATTTCCTACGTAACAACGAAATACAATTCAATGCCTTTATTACTTCGGACTATCATGTACTAAACGCCCTGACGATACTAAATTCTTACATCATAAAACCAGTCCAGACAGCCAGTCAGTTTAACTGATTTTATAACAGTCATTAGGGGTTAGTGAAAGTATTAGCTTTTTATTTGGCTTTTCTAAAGTTAAAAACATTTTTTGGAAAATTTATTGGAAAAAATACTGAAAGCGATAGCATTTCCACTTTCGAGTTAGCTCAGGTGCCTAAATTTCTTCTCACGGCGCGCAGATTTCATTGAGTTTCAAACAATTATAATCGCGCTGTTTATCATTTGAAGCGAATCTTAAAGCGTGAATTCAGACATTGAGGTGAGCTAGATTCAATCGCATCACAATTTAAAAAACTAAAATACTTATACTCACTCTCTTCACATATTCCTCGTCAATTAATATTGGGGGCAAAATCCCTAATTCGTTTGATAGCAGAAATAAATCCTTTCACAAGCTTAACTTAATGGAAAACGAAATTTTCAGCAACTTTGCTTTCGGCTGTGATCGAAGTGGACTCTGGGCTTAGAATGAAGCTTTCTTCTTTTAGCGTTACGGGTCTTAAGCGGGTTTTCTCATTTAGAGCTTCTACCTTATGAAAATAGGTTGTTGGTCATTGATGCTGGAATGAAGGCGTCATACGTTGGGTGTTCTCTTTATTGTTAAATCGATTAAAGTCTAATATCTTCCCTATTTTTAATTCAGAAAATCTCATTTAAAGTACATAGCGCGATTTACTATGAAGCAATGTATTTGCCACACGGCCGCGCAAACAACCAGTTTCAGAACACTTTCTTTTTTCTTTTTTTGAGATCAGTAGCGAAATATTTGTTTCTTTACTTACTACTTACTACTGCTACTATCCTTACCATACTCTGATAGCTCTAGCTTAGCTCTAAGTTACCTTTGCGTGGACTGATAATTTTTGTAACAAATAAGTGTGGCGGTCCCTAGGCAGACGTTTCCCGATTTTTTTTTTAATTTTAATAATGAGTAGCTTAAATATAATTTTAAATAAAACTATAAAGATAAAGTTGCTCTATACAAAAAGTCAGCCAACCCTAATGTGAGACTATTTAATTTTTTTTTTTTTTTTTTTTTTTTGTACGTTTGCTATATAAGATTTCGGAAGATATATAATAAGATTTTGGTTTTTCTTAAACTAGGAAAAAAATGAAGGAAAAAAATATCAAAAAGAAATGAAAAAATCATAAATCACGATTTCCGATCATAATTCCTATTCACAAACATTTAAAAACTACTAAATGAAATAAACCCCAAACGAGAAAAATAAATAAATAAACGCAACACACACAGATCATAGCTTGTGCATGTTGCACAAAACTTTAAAAGAAGTAAGCAAATCTTTAAAGCACGATTATAGTTAACTGCAGTCAGGCTAAAATTTCACAGAGTCGCCAAACAGCCACACAACACGTACGATAGACATTTGAAAAGAAAGCAAAAAAAAAAAAAAAAAAAAAAATTTTTTTTTACAAATTTAAAAAAAAATCATAAATAAAAAAAAAAAAAAAAATCAAAACAAAAATACAAAATAATTTCACTTTTTTTTTGCTTTTTTTCTTTTTTTTTTTTTTTGTTACAATGTTTAGCGTTAAATTATATTATTTACTGGATTTTATTTATATTTATTCGAATATTTACTTATTTCTTATGATTGTTTATTTAGGTTTTTCTTTTTTATAATATTTTTTTTTTTTTTTGATTTAAAAAAGTATTTTCTTTGTGAATAGTCAGTCGATCTGTAGCTTACATTTTTGGTTATGTTTTTTTTTTTTTGTTATTTATTTTCTGTTCCTTTGTTGTTGGGCACGATTATTAGTCATTCCTTTAAGTTATTTGTTGTCGCTATTGTCATTGGTGTTGTGTTGTTGCGGTTGTTGCTTTTTTTTTGCTTTGATTGTAGTTCTCATACATATATATATATATTTATATATATATTTATGCAGCTTTACCATATTTTGTTTTTTGTTGCTTATAACTTAACGTAGATCAGCTTTCGGTTGAAAGGAAAACGAATTTGTTAAGATTGCTTGTACACTCTACTCAAAATCGTGAAGGCTTTACTAGGTTCTATAGGCAACGAAGTACGTAGCACTATGCCACCAGTTAGAAATCAATCTCTCTAGATACTTAAATATATATAGATACTTATATATATATATATAGATACTTATATATATATATATATATATATAGCGTGCAAAGTTTAACTAGGGAGAGGGTGCACGCAGGCCAGGCGAGGCCTAGTAAAATTTTCTCGATAATTTTTATTCCATTTGTTTTCTTTTTTTCTTTGTCCTTTTTTTTTTGTGTTTTCTTAACGTTTATAAAAGGGTTTGTTTTATTAGTCAACCATGTTATAAATTTTTCCAGGAATTAGCCAAGTATTGAATTGCTTTATCTTTATTTGTTTCGCCCATTGTCAACATGGTATTAATATTTGTATTGTAAGTGTACATAGTGCTTAAACTGTAGTTAATCTGCTTTAATTGTCTTGGTTTTCATTTTTTTTTTTTCCTCGGTAACAATGCTATTTCATATTTGATTATCGTTACAAATAGTAATTTTTCTCAAATATTAAATATTTTTCGAAAATCGTGAATTTCAAAATTGAACACCACAGGGGGGGCGTATATTAGATTTCTTAAATAAAATTTATAGAAGCATAGAAACATGCTTTGGCAATTTCAAAATCCCTGCATAATTCTGATAAGTGTAGGCAATTCATTATTTGCTATCTTGCCTTTCTGCCTATTTTTATTAAAAACACTAAAAACAAACTTAATAAAAATTGTTCTTCTTTTATGGTTTCAGATTAGAGAAACAAAAACGCAACAAAAAATCTGCATATCAGAATTCAAACCAATTTCAAACCTTTTTAGCGTAACCCTATATTATGAATGATATTTAACTTTATACACTATATTTGGTGGCAAGTTCTCCTATCCATCTGTTATGTGTTATGATTGGTATTGCTATTGTTATTACATCAGAGAAAAAAATTCTAAAATTAAAGTAGAAAAAGCACTAAAGCACAGTCTATCCGGTTTAGCAGGATCCGAGAAATTGTACCTGCTTGTGCACTCCGCACATTTCAACTATAGCGTAAGTTGATTGTTAAAGAACTGTTCCTAGCTCTATCGAAATATGGTCGAGGGTGACCCTTATGTAACAAAATGTTTGAGTGTGGTGAGGCTAACGCTTGAGTGGTCTCCTTCCTATAGAATTTATGTTGATTCAGTAGAAGCAGCTCAGAAAAAATTCCTGCTTTTTGTGTTAAAGAATTTCGGATAGTAATCGTTAGTCCTTTTGCCTACGCATGAGACTGGATTGCTACTATTAGCCCTTCCCTTCCTTGTGAAACGGAATTTTATTTTAAGTATCTCCTTCCAACCGAACCTAACGTTAGCATAATAGCTTAGTGTAAGATTTTAGAGATTGTTATTGCTTGGACTACATTCTTACGTGTTTAAATAACTTGGCTGCACGTGTTATAACAGCTAGATTTTTACCTTAGACTAATTAATATTTTGCAAAGCTCTTTATATACTCTTGAGGTTATTATTACAGATTATGCAATAGAAATTCTATATTCATTCTTATGTTATCGTTGCTTGAAATTTTTAAAATCAATTTGTCAAGTTTTAGCGGTAAATACTCGTACCTTCAAATTTTGAATAATATAAGTACTATCTAAAATACAAGTAAAAACATTTGTCTAACACAATTCTTATCTTTGCCGTAGGACAAAAAAATTATTCCCTGTTTTTACAAGAACTTCCTATTATTTCATATCAACCTACTATTATGGAACTACACATTGAAAGTTAGACCTCTCTGCATGGTTAATTTTTATATCAAACTACTATTGTGGGTAAATTTGATTCATCAAATTTTAAGACTTAGACTTTTCTGTACTAAAAACACAAAAATAAAAGTCCTTACGCAGAGTAGGATCCCAAAATAGGCGAGGATGGTTCGAATTTGGTACAGTGAATTTTTTTTATCTAAATTACTACCTACTATGGGTTAAGTTTCATCACCACATGTTAAAATTCGAATTTTTTCTGACCTATGAGGGATCAATTTTCCTGAAAATCTATATATATGTATAGGTAAAGGACCTAAAAATAGGCGGAGTTAATTTTTTATCATAAATTACTATCATGGTCTGATTTTTATCATGAAGCATTGAATATTAAGCCTTTGTGGCATATGAACTTCAGTTTTCGTTATATGAGAAGGGGAGTTGAAAAAATTGCCCCAGTCGATGCCAAGTTCTAATATCAATTTAGAATGTCGAAATACTACTTCTTAGTCACTTTTATTGAGAAATTTTGAAAATTTCCGTTTTTTCCATATAACGAGTTTTCAGAATAGGGCTTTATATGAGAAGTGGTCGAAAAAGTGAACCAATCCGAATTGTTTTCAATAGCGTTCGACCTTCGGTCAAAACGCGTCAGTGTATCAACTTTCACCAAAATATTTCAAAAAATGCGGCTTTTTATTAAATGACTTTAATAGAATTTGTAAATTTATATAACGAGATCAAATTAGGCAGTGCAATCCTTCCCAAATCAGCCCATGCCTTGCATTCGGATCTGTTCGCGAAGCAATCTGCAATCCAATGCTTTCTATCGCGATTAGGATTTACTATTCGTACTTTTGTCTTTTTAGAAAAACTGATATAAAGAATTTTATTTTGTCTTCGAGATGTATTAGGAAAGCTTCACTAAGCTCCGTTATGTTATGATTTTTTTTTTGAGTTTTTAATTTTACTAAAAAGTAGAAAGAAACTTACTCACACTTACGCAAACGACTACGACTTTTTCACTTGGTTTAGCTTGCAACGGAACGCCCCAGTTAATATTAGTTTGGGGAAAAAGAAATCCATTATTTTTATATGAACTTCAGGACTTTATTTAACATGCTTCGGATTGTCTGATTTGGGTCAAATATGCACCGTTTTGTTGTATGATTTGTTGCCATTTTAAAGGTAACTTCAAAATGCCTCTCTCATAGAAGTCCTGGTCTCTATTTGCAAAAAATCCTAGTAGTCGATTTTCACAATCCTCCCTAGACTCCAATTTTTTATCATTAAAGAATTTTTGCAATGCAAGAAAAAGATGATAATCGCTTGGTGCCAAGTCCGGACTGTATGGCGGATGCATTAAAACTTCCCAACCAAGCTCCCGAAGTTTCTGGCGAGTCACTGTAGATGTGTGTGGCCTAGCCTTGTCCTGGTGGAACACGACACCTCTCCTGCTGGCCGTTTCTGGTCAATCGCTATCTTCAAACGGTCCAGTTGTTGACAGTAGAGATCAGAATTTAGCGTTTGGCCATATGGAAGCAACTCATAATAAATAATCCCCTTCCAGTCCCACCAAATGCATAGCAAAACCTTCCTGGCCGTTTGAGGTGCTTCACCGCTCTTTGACCACGATCGTTTTCGCACAGGGTTATCGTATGTGATCCATTTCTCATCTCCACTCACCATCCGTTTAAGAAATGGGTCTTTCTCATTCCGTTTGGCCAAGGCTTCGCAGATGGAAATTCGATCCATCATGTTTTTTTCTGTTAATTGGTGTGGCACTCAAACATCGAGCTTCTTTATGAATCCAGCTTTGTGTAAATGGTTTAAAACTGTTTTATGGTCGATTTTTAGATCCTGGGCGATGTTACGACTGCTAACATGCCGGTCAACTTCGATCATTTCTCCGATTTTATCGACATTTTTGACGACCGGCCTATCTGTGCGAGGTGCATTTTTAACATCAAAAATTCCTGAACGGAATCTACGAAACCAAAATTGCACATAACTGGCTGTTACAGTATCGGAACCATAAACACCATTCACAATTTTAGCCGCCTGGCTTGCATTTTCGCCTTTGTCAAAGAAAAACTGTAAAATGTACCGAATTTTCTCTTTGTTCACTTCCATTTTTAACACGCTGTAACTCACAACTGAATGCACCAAACAAAAAACAGCAAAAGATTCTTTTTACTGCGAAATGTCACCTTTCCAACGAGCATAAATATGAAATTGTTTGATCGATACTTTACGATAAATCTATCAGTGCAGCCATCTACCGAAAAAATAATGGATTTCTTTTTCCCCAAACTAATATATTGTTTTGAGTTCCTAAACTCACTTCTCATTGACAAGTTTAGCACAAAAAAGTCGCTAAAATATATTTATTTCTGTTGTGTTCCGCTTTAATAAACCACTGTTCATATACTTCAAAATTTCCATTTAGCTTATAAAGGCATTTGCAAAGCAGTCCATAAAGAATCATGGATAGGCGATAATTCACCAAACATGACGATAATTATTGTGTTTATTTAACGTGTTACAATTCAACAGTGCTCGCGATTACCTATCTGCTGAATATATATATTAACCAATCGTGTAGCTGGGTTGGAAAAGTTGAAAAACTTGTAAAATTGTATGCAAAGTATTGCGTCTACAAATAGTTTCCAACGGATTGTGTATAGGCGCAGGTGGTTTTGTACATAGCTGGCGTTATAGCGTTATAGGGATTATCCTACACTGATTGAAAGTTGAAACAATCTGAAGAATATCGTTATGAACGTTTACGAAAATGAGAGGAGAAAATGTTTATTTGCTTAACGCTTCTCCTACTCTCTTTTCGGTCTTTACCGGTCTCTATCGATTCAGACAACATGTTAAAAGTTATCATACCGGCACTTCACGACCGCAAAATTGGTTATATATTTTGCATGGATTAAAAATTTACACAACTTTTGCTTCGAGTTTATGAAAAGACGCAATATATTATAACGAGCAATATCGAATCCGTTTTAACTAATATATTATTAAATTTCTTTTTCAAGTAATAAATCACTATTAAAAATCATATATTCAAACAGTCTTCTAATAAATGCATTCATAAGCAGCAAAAAAAAAGTTTATTATCTTTAAAAGCAACGTCATAATTTTCATCATTTATATCATTATTAAACGCAATACGATATCGTGACATATACTTACTTATATAAATTAACACCTTTTTACTTGCCAAACAGCATCCACTTCAGTCCATGCTCACATGACTATCTGCATAAGTGGCGGCGGCGGCATACAACAAATGACTGCACAGTGTCCACTTATGTATGTATGTTTGTTAAAAAGTTTCTTGTCAACTTTGTTGTTGTTATTTGGCAATATGATGATTTTTTTTTTTTTTTTTTTCTTTTTAATCCATTTTAATTTTGTTGAAAATATTTACAAAGAAAACTCTGTCTATTGACCATAAAAAGGCGGCTTATATAGAAAGATTAACATATATACTTCTTATTACTATTATTCAAATAAATGCTTTATGCCCAGAGATCAAAGAAATTTGTTTTTCCATTTAAACCCTACCTGTCAGAACTAATATGTAATTAACATTAAACATAGAAAAAACAAAAAAAATAAATAAAAAAAAATAAGTGTCACAAATGCTATACGTTTTTATTTATACAATGACTTTACGGAGTAATGGTATAACATATGAAAATCCTTTAATTACATGGCAAACGGTTACAAGCGGTAATAAAGATATATGTGCAATTGGACTATAGTATGGATGGCTAATGATGAATGAGCAAATAAAATCATTTCCTTTTTCAATCTGTAAAATTTAAAATGAGTTTGAATGGCCAAAGTCAAAGGATGCCGTCCCTTTTAGTTGGAACAAAGCAGAAAAAATTGTGTTTATTGCTGATTACTTGAAATTGAAAAATTAATCTATAGTAGGTGAAGGGAAAAGGTCATGGCGTCTATTCACCAAAATTCAATCTTTTTTTTTTGAAATTTCAAACAAACTTTGTTGAACGTGATACGGATCATTCTAGTCGACAAGTTTTTAACATTGTTTCTGTAATAAAATCGTCAATGTACAACTACTAGGTTTTCTGCTGAAAAACTCGACCCGAAATTATTTTAATTTGCATTGCCTTAGGTGGCGGCACCTATCATAGCTTTCCAACCGTTTGTACAGCTTACGGACCACGTTCTTTTTCATACACTATTGTCATATATGATCAACTTTTAATCGTCCTATATCGAAATGACCCGATACCGCTTTGATTAAGCATCGATTCGCTAACGGAAATTTCATTTATTAAATTTTTTGTTTGTTAATTCACATTATTCTCAAGTATCGAACATCTTCTTAGTGTATTGTGAATGGTTCAAGGCCGTTTTATTCTTCCCCAAGTTTTCTGAAGAATTTCATTGACTTTGTAAACAATTGGAGTACCAGACTTGGAAATGTTCTAAACACGGCTAACCCTTTGTATGCTGCGGGTTTTTATAAAGCGTTTTCGGCCTAACGACGAACTCTTTCATAACCCGGCGAAGCAATGCGGAATAACTTTCTATTAAATTGGGACATTTGTTCTAATTTTTTTTTTTAATGGCAGCGGGCTGTCATTTACACAAGCTATAGTACAGTAGTGTCTTAGCCAGCTTTGAGAAAAAAAACTTTTATTTTGGCACATTCTCCGCAAGAGTGGCCAACGTTAGCTTTCTTTCCTGCCGGCGAACGAAATGTTTATAAAAACGTAAAATAGCTAAATATACTTTAGATACCTGTTCGTCTGCTTTTATTTTAAACTCTCGAAGATAGAAATTGCAGCAGAAAGATTCAAAAATTTACGTAATTCACATACACTTCTAGTAAATGAAAAAATACTACTGACCTGACTAAAACGGAGTATTAAGATCATAACTCTAGAGTATGTATATGAAAAATGCATCATTTTTCTTTCCTTTTTTACAAACTGTAAGTATTTTAAGCTCAAGAAAGCAAAACATGGCGCAGCTAATTCTGTAAGGTTCGTTTGTTCGGGATAAGCATAATTCGACTATAAACCTTACGATGAAGAAAGGAAAACATAATTTACAAGACGCCATTGATTCAAAAACCTCTTGCGAAAACATATCAACTATCAAGGCGCGAAGATGGCTTCGTTTTATCTATTCCTTACGAAATTTCTAAGACTGATATGAACATATGTATACATATGGATGTATATGTAAGGCATTTATATTCGTTTCTTCGTTCGTTTGTGTAATTTGTGGAAAGATATCGTTATGTAAGATTAAAAAAAAAATAAAAATTTTTTTTTTCCAAAACTATTCAATTTATTTATTTATTTATTTATTTATTTTATTCCACTTATACTGGAAACTCAACTAAACAAATAGCAGTCGAGTTCAATAGGCTCTTAATGCAAAACTAATATTAATTAACAATAAAATTGAGTATAAGCATAATAAAACAAATAAGAAGAAAAAAAAAAAGGAATGTACACTATCAGCATAGGAGCACACTTACAACCGGTACAGGACCAAATTGCAAATGAACCCCTAAGCCATCGCAAACATGCATAAGCCTGGCAACCGATAATAAATTGACAATAATTCATTTTCGAAACGTAACGACTTTTTAAGGATAAAAGCTAGTTTAAATACGACATAGGTCAATCGCGCGTATTAAGCAATGTTGCTTTAATGGACTTTAAAGAGTCCGATAACGAGAATAAGTGGTAGACGTCATTTAGTTTCTTGCAAACGACTCTGAGCGGATTGAACAGCTCATAATTAAATTTACACTGATTAAGCTTAACCAAGATAAAATGCCTAGAGAAGCGGTTAGGGACATTAAAGCTTATTTCACCAAGTAATGAAGGCGAGTCAATAGCACCATTTATTACTTTAATTAGAAAGGAAACGCCAAGAACAAATCTACGTTTCTCAAGAGACGGTAGGGACAGCAGAAGCAACCTATTTTCATACGGAGGAAGAGAGGCAATCGGATCCCAACCCAAATTTCTAAGGGCAAACAGCACGAATTGCTTTTGAACAGATTCAATTGAATCTACGTAGCACCTATATGAAGGAGACCACACAACTGAGGCATACTCGAGTATGGGTCTAACCAAACACATGTACAGCCTTTTCGTAATGTAGGGATCATCAAGCTCTTTGGACCACCTTTTTATAAAACCAAGCGCGGACCTAGCTTTGCTAATCGAGAGCTCAATATGCAAGTTAAAACGTAACCTATGGTCAAATAGAACGCCTAAATCTGTAATCGAATCGACGTCCTCCAACTTATGCGAATCTATGAAATACTGAGTAATGAATGACTTTCTTCTTGAGAATGAAAGCTTCTTACATTTACTCAGATTTAGTTTCAGGAGATTCAAAGAGCACCATGCAACAAAATTATCCAAATCACCTTGAAGCTGATGTGATTGCGATTCAACAGAGAAGGAAGAAAACAGTTTCACATCATCAGCATACATTAAGATCTGGCTGGAATTAACCATCGATGGGAGATCGTTAATGTATAAACTAAATAAAATGGGACCTAAATGACTTCCTTGAGTTACGCCAGACGTAACGGGGAATTAATCCGAGCTAATGGAGTTAAACAAAACTCTGAAGGATCTATTGTGCAGATAAGAGCTTATCCATTTCACTAAGTAGGGTGGGAAACCAGAGGCTTGGAGTTTAAAGATAAGTAGTCTATGGTTAACCATATCAAATGCTTTGCTTAAATCAGTGTAAATAACATCTGTGCGAGAGCCACTAGAAAAAGCCTTGAAAACATGACAGGTAAACTCTAACAAGTTGGTGACTGTAGATCGCCCTTTCCGAAAGCCGTGCTGGTGCGGAGAAATATACGAATTAATGGCAAAGGCCAAATGCTGAGTCACAATACGCTCGAACAACTTGGGCAAGACACTCAACTTGGCTATGCCTCTGTAGTTCTCAACAAATTGTCTACTTCCACTCTTGCGGATAGGAATAAGGAAACTACTCTTCCAACATGAAGGGAAAACACCTGAATACAAGGACATGTTAAAAATTTTTGAGATCACACCACACAACTCGACAGCGCAAGATTTAAGTACACATGATGGAATTCCATCAGGTCCAGGCGAACAACTGTATTTTAGAGAATTCAACCCTTTGAAAACATCATCTTCCGAAATAACCAAGTTAGGTATTGAAACCGAGTTAGTTAGAGGATATGGGTAGTTTGCTGATAAATCGAAATAAGCAATCGAAAAGTTTCGTCGGAAATACTCAGCAAATAGATTTGAGATTTCAAAATCATCCGAGGAACCAGAGCCATTAAAAGAAACATGAGAAGGATATGTGGAAATTTTTCTTTTAGAGTTAACAAATTTAAAGAAGAATTTAGGATTAGCAAACAGAGAGGATTTAATGAACTGAAGGTATCTGCAGTAATAATGACGGTTGAGGGAGTTAAATCTATGCCTCGCCACCGAGTAAGCGACATAGTCGAGCGCAGAGCCACTTTTCGAATATTTTTTGAATAGCGAGTTTTTTCTATTCTTGTGATATTTAATTGTCTTATTAAACCACGGGGGACATCTGCTTCGAGGTCGACTATGCTTGATCGGAACAGATGCAGCAATAGCTAGATTTAATGTATTGTAGAACGATGGCAATAAGCTTTCAATACTACCGGTTGAGAAATCAGGCGTCAAATGTGAAAGACGATGTTTTAGTAATACAATATTGATTTTATGAAAATCATAATAATTATTTAAAAAAGTTTGATTTGGCACGTTAAGGCATTTCAACAAACCATCATTAATATGATGAAAGGAAATGCATATTGATGGATGATAAGGATCCTCAGGTAAACTAAAAGCTGGACAACGATTTACGTAAATCTCGGGAAAATTGGCAAAGCAGAGATCAAGCAGTCTACCATTACAATTAGGGGTACGATTATATTGACCCAAATTATGATCAAACAATTCACTAAAGAACACAACAGCCCTATCAGACGTTGAAGTAGAAACCAAACAGCCAGAATTATCAGTGTTACACCAAGTGACTTGAGGCAGATTGAAGTCACCCAATGCAACGACCAAATCGGTGGGTCTATGTAAATGGAGATATCAGAATTTGGGGGAATATAGGAGCAGGTTATAAATAGACGTTTATCAGGCATATTCGCACGAATAGCGATAAATTCAACGTCAGGAGAAGTGGGAAATTCAATTAAATTGGACGGGACTGACTCAGATATGGCAATTAACACACCACCACCAATGCGATTTACTCGATCATTTCTAAACACTTGGAAAGAATTATGAAAAAGTTCCGACGAATGTAGATCGGGTTTTAGCCAAGTTTCAGTAAAGGCCAAACAGAAAAATTCCGTGCTCACTGAATTTAGAAAAGTGGAACGAATTTTCGAATTTAGGCCCCTAACATTTTGATAAATGAGAGATAGTGGGCCTGAAGAAACAATTAGTTTTTTGAAGGCGACAAGACTATTGCGTTGATATTACGGGGACGATCTCGAGGGGTAAATTCCTTAATTAAGAATCCTACTGGCCACAGTGATTTGTTTAACAACATATCACTGTTTTCAGACGGTACTAATATTTTAAAAGAGGAGATTGCCCTAGCTTGAGAAGGAGCCATTTTGAAGATGCTAACACGATTTAAGTTGACTGATGGGACTTTCGTCGCCAGATAACCTTTTATGTTATCCACCGATATTTCAGGTGCCAGTCTTGACACAAATATTGCTTTTCTGGGAGGAACTGCCGTCAAGCAAATGTCATTATTTGGAACAGGAGGGGGGTTCACAGTAGGAGAGTTTCGAGTTGGGGAAAATATAGATGGGGTTATCGCCCTTGTACCGGCAGCTTGTGAGACTTGCCCAGTCTGGGGACCAGCATTCACACGCGAACAGCCAGGAGTAGAGGATGACTTATTTTTCACTTCATTACTTTTAGGCGATGGCACTTGATTAGAGTGAGTGGCGGCTCTGGGCGGAGATACCCTTGCCACTTCAGCGTAGCTTAAAACCGATGGACTTGCCGGTTTGCTTGTAACTGTTTTGCTACCAACCGACTCAGCAATATCGGAAACATTACTGTTCATTTTAGAGTTAGAGGGAGCGGTAACTTGTACCAACGAATTAGATTTGATAATGTTTTACTGACGTTTATGGCATTGTTTCCTTCCAACGATTCGGTTCGCGATTAATTAGTTAGCGATTTTGTGTTCATTTATAGGCTATTCGAACATAAACAGTTTACTGTAGGATATAATTACCATATCATGTAGGAAATAATAATGATAATATTTTGAGGATTGTTCTCTATCTAAGACAAACTGCTAGTGGATGGGTAGCGAAAAATTCGATTCTATCCAATTGTAGTTGTTCTCTTGTTTAAAGCGATTATAATGCGTTTCCTTTTAATTTTTTTTATTTTTTTTTATTTTCATAACAACAGAAATAATAAGTATTTGTTTCAAATTCACTTACTACATATGTGTATATGTGTGTATATGTTAGAAAGCAATAAATTACACCAAATACGAAAAGTTTGATAATAAATTACTATTAACGTGAATTCATTGTTGCAAATGACTTTGAAAAACACTTTAAGTGTAGGGATTAGTAAGACAAGCACGCCACCTATACAATGCTTATAAATATGTTAAGACTATTATTACGGTAAATTGAGAGAAAATCATTTTTACACTTATATATATATATATATATATATATATATATATTGTTCTTTTCAATACTTTTATAACAAGATTTTATAATAAAACAAAAAAAAAAAAAAAATAAAGCGCAATCTATGCGTTGACTTCAAGTCGATCGAATGGCTGTCGTGATCGTGGGTGGGTTTTAAGCAAAGTTTTAATCATGTTCTAAATAAAAATCAAATTTTTTTTTTTTTTTTTGCTATAAAGCTAAAAGCCTTGTAATGGTCATTTTAAAACTCCATGCGGCTATGATTGTAAACTCATTAAAGTAGAACGAGGCAAAAAACAAGAAGACAAAGCCAGATTAAGTTGAATGCTTTCGAAAGGTTTAAGTGTTTAGAATAGATTGAGGAACAAAAAAAAAGAAAAAAAAAAAAATTGGTGTTGGAAACTATTACAACGGAAAATGTGAACGATTAAAGAGAAGCTGAATATTTGCGAAAAAGCAAAAAACGAAGATCTTCATCACGTTTTCAATTAAAATAAGAAAAGAAAATCAATATTAAATTTATTTAGTTACTTCATAAACGACATGATAAGTTAGTTCACTTTAAGATATCATTTGTTTGTGAGTCATCTAAAAAAAAACAAAAAAAAAAAATTCTTTTTTTTGCTAAAGTCTCTGTTTAATTTTCCAGGGAACCGTAAAATTCCATCTTTTATGTAAAGAACTCTTGTTTCAATTGATTTTCTAGGTATTTTGACAACAGCAACTCACATATCAAGCGTCAATTTTGATTTGAAATGGAATTGCTTAGTGGAAGTAAATTAAATTTACGATGTGTCCTGGTGCCTTCGTCTCTATTCATATTGCAATTACAGTTAGAAGAAACTTTTGTGTTTCCTCTCGTTAGGTAAGATTTAAAAAATCGACGAACCAGATCTATATCTGTAAGTTCATCTCTTAAGCAGCGAAAATAATCTTCTTCAACTAGTGTTACGTAATGCGTGGTTACATATACACTTCGTGTAAGTTGAATTATTTTTGTGGTATCCAATAGTAGGAGTATTAGTAGGAGTAATAGTAATAGTCGTGGCATACAACAGCATCCGAGATAGCAATATTTGTTTCTTTTATAAGGTTTCACAATTGTTTGGTTATTCTAAAGACACCCAGAGCTCTTAGGTGAAAATGAATGTCGAAATAGGATAACTTCGACAATACCATTTTAAGCAAAGTTATAAGCCATAAGGGACCTCGTAATTATCGTAAGACGTTGTCATAAAAAGCTTGGTGGATGTAACTGCTTCACGCTCAAGTGGGGAATAGTGTCTTCCTTTGTCTTTGCTTTTGCTCTGCTGTGGGGGCAAACGATTCAAAGATCTTACATGTTTCGACGATTTTAAAGCTCCGTCTCGATCGAATTTAGTAATATGGATATGTCATCTAAATACGAGAGATTTATTCTTTCGCAATTCTCGCCAAGTTGACCCCCACGTGCTATTACTAAGGTTGTTACACTACATATCCCTATTTTAAGTATAAACTTGTAGGTTTAGCATTATGAAGATGTTTATTTAGGACGTAACTATTTTGTGTAGGCGCTGCTATCGTTGCCATAACGAAAAAAAGCACGCGGACTAGCTGAGCGAAACGTTCAAATGGGCTTCAATTCTCTCGCGACAGTGTGACACAGCAATTCAAAAATTATTGGGAAAGTAATTGCAATAAGCGAAGGCTTTGTTATTAATTGCTCCTAATTATTTGGAAGCAGGTGTTTGTCGGACAAATTAGTTTTGCTTTCAGCTGCATTTCATAAATCAATTTTTAAAAAGCGAAGCTTGAAGAGGAACGGCGTTAGTCGAGAACGTTGTAATAAAGGACATAAATAGGTGTAGGGTGTCGACGTACTTACTCTAAGTTGAATACACTCTCCTTCTTGGATGCGTGAATTTTTTTTTTCAATTTCCTTAATGAAAATTATAAAAAATACTAGGAATCCACCAAAAAAAAAAAAAAAAGAAGAAAAAGAAGAAGAAAGAAAAAATAAACTTTAATGAAACTTACGCTCTCCTTAATTGTGAATGTTTGTTGGCTTATTTATCGCACCTTGTGTTCCCTGAGTGCGTATAAGTGTGTGAGCGTAAGAGATTAAGTATGTGTGTACCTTAATGCATGTAAGTTGTCACATAAATTTACAAAATTATTGCAAATTGTCGCACACTTTAGATACGACAGTGACTTTAGTACCGGATTTTTATTTTATATTTTCCATAATAAGAGGAAGAAGGTGCGTTTTGGTTCTTCTCTTATTTTACTTTTTATTTGTTTATTTTGTTTTTTTCTTTCTTTCTCCTCTAGCTGTTCTTTCGTATGTCTCCTCCTGTTTATACGCTTCCTTAGGCGGCTCTTTGCAATCGTGTGATTATGATTCTTTATATGCATAAGTTTGCGTATTTTGATGTGCATACATTCTTAATGTTATGTCATGTTGTACGCGAAGATCGTAAATTTGTAAGTTTATAGATGTACTTTTTTCTTTCTTAATTAGAATTTAATTGAAGAAAATTGTACAATACAAGCAGATGACTCAATATAAGGGCAGAGATATGTCGAAAATGAAAGACTTAAGCAAAAAACTTGACTTCATATTCTGGTTGATTAAAAATGAAATAAAAAGAAATTTGAGTGAATTAAAATATATTGCAAATAAAGAGAAATCACATAAAAATAAAAACATTTTTTCACGAAAACCTTATCGGAATATATTCCGATAAAACGAAATAAGTTGGACAATTAATTAATGTTGTGTCCCGTCTCTGAGAAATCAAGTTAAATCACAATGCTCGCTTCTTTTCGCATTTTGGTTTAGCAAAATTTTAGAGCTTGTAATTAGCCCACGGCCGGCAGTTCGTTATAAGTATTTACACACAAGTGAAAAAGTCGCAAAAGACGCATATTTGAGTTGAGTTTGGATAAGTTTCTGTTGTTTGGTGTGAGTAAAATTGGGCGTACATTATAAATAAATTGCTCGAAATGTTTTATTTAAGCTATTGTCTATTGTTAAGCATTCCGTGTAAAAAACACGACATGATCTTCTAAGGCTGTTTACCCAAGTGAGCCATTTTCAGTCATCACCATTAAAGCCTTGCTCCAAAATAATAAGATAATAATTTAAGAAAAAAGCAGTGTTAAATGAAACGGTTTGTTGACAACAGCATGCAATCTAGAACGTTCCAGGTTTATGCTGCTTACGCTTTTATTCTACGTGAAATAGAAAGCAATCATACTAATACTGAATTGTCTTTTCCAACGTAACTCTTCTTACCACCTGCTGTCGCTCATCTCCAAATCTCTTTTGTTTTTTTTTTTTTGTAGCTTTTTCTCTTCTCCAGCGGAAGCGGAACATTTGCTGATCCGAATTATTTCGTTTGCTTTCTTTAGTTTCTCGATGTCATCACTCCAAGTTTTCAAAGTTGTATATAAACGTTGATCACCATGGCATGATATTGTGGCTATATATTCTACTTTACAAAAAAAAGGAGCGATAGATGAGACATTTACAGATTCATTCTTCTTTTCGTTTCTTAGAAAAATGCAAATGCAGACAACAACGCAAGTATTGCCAGCATCTCAGTTTTAATCTTGGCACGCTATTATCCAAGATTTATTTGATTGTATTCCTCTGCCTGGCTGCTATCAATTTTCTCGCCTTCGAACGTTCTCTACTTATCATGCTCACGGGTTACCTTTTACTCTCCTGAAGTGAGTGGAAAGCGAATGAGTCGCGTCGATGAAAAGCGCGAACGCGGCCTACCTTTTCCACTCGCTGACTGTAAATGGAAAAAATCGTACGCCCGCTCGATATTATAGAGTACCGGGATTTCAAATTTTCAATTTTTTTTTTTTTTTTTTGAAAGTCTTTTACTATCCAACCACAGCCGAATATAATTTTTATTTGTTTTAAATGTTTACATACTGATGCCGGTCATGTACGTACAACATGACTTGATAATAGAGTTACGTGACCCTAAAACTATCTATTGAGAAAAACTGCAAATATATGATACGACACGTTTAGCTCCTCTATCTTTCCACCACAACATACAATGGCTAGACGAGCTACACATAGCTTATCAGAAGTCTCGTACACGTTAATGAATGTTACGAACCAAATAATAAAACTAGTATGCTCCCATGCTACAGTGATGGATATAAAAAATATCAATGTCAAGATCTAAATACCGATAGACGCGGCCCAAGCCATTCATTATAATCTTTGTCTTGGCAGTAATTTTTGCTCTCTTCGCTGGTATGCATTTTAACCCCACCGTTCGCTCACATACATCTAAGCGAGCACACACGTTTTCTGTGGATGGCGAATTTCTTTATTTTAGATAAAAAGAATGAAAAAAGCAAACAAAAAAAAAAAAAAACAAGCAAAAAAGATGTGAATAACACAGAAAAATCATGTTTGTAATAAAATCAGTTGATGTGTACAATTTCATGCAATCATTATACATAAAATTGATTTTTTACAAGCCTCTATAATAAAGACATAAAATTCTTGAACAAGTTCATTCACTAGCCGTAGTATTTATGCACATGCCCATACTAAAGAGTGCAAACACTCGCGTTTAAGCGCCCAGACGGCATCCATAAAATATAGACAGTATCACACATATTATCATAGAAATGACTGCTTGTAATGACAACAAAGTATTTCATTGTCACTCCTTTGTTGGCGGCGGGATGTGAACAAAATTCTATGGATAGATATATATAATTCTTTTAGATTGTTCTATAAAAAAAAAAAAAATATATATATATATATATATATATATATATATACCAAATGTTATATGTCGTATTGTATTTATATTTGTGTATTTATGTGTAACGCGAAATTCTAACGTCTGATTGTAAAACGTTTGCAGACAAAACGAGCTATTGTTTGTTGTTTGATTCTCTTTTTTTTTCGTTTTTTTTTTTTCTTTTTAGTCAGAAATATTTTTATGGAATTATAGTCAGAGCAAAGAAAAGGAAGTAATGCAATATCAGATAATAAAGAAATTTTTTAAAAAGTTTTATATTCATTCATTTCAAGGGTTTTCATTCATTCATTAAACCCATCATCCGGAAATAGAAGTATAAGGACACCTTGACTGATGTAGAGTACTGATGAAAAGTACGAGCTCGCAATTAAATATACACATTTGCAATCCTTAAGCATTCATATATGATATAAAAACTCGACAATCTCACAAATCACGCTTGCCAATGGGCATCTGCAACATAGCTCGAACGTAATCTTAATGGAAAAACAAATTAAGTTCGCTGCTGTGGCTGGAGATTTATACACTCCTACGTTCACCTTAAGAAAAAACTTCCAATTAAAGAAAGGAAAAAAAATAGGATTTCGGAACTCGAATTAAGTGGGCGTGCATCGATATATTTAATTTTTAGGCAAATAAATCGCGAACAGCTTATACGGGCAAAATTTTGACTTCAGTATTGGAAGGTAACATCACCGCAACAGCCTACCAAAGAAATTTTTTTAAATATAAATATTTAAAAAAAAAAAAAAGTTGATTTAATTACTTCTTCCAAGAAATTTCGAGTCACTCTCAAGTCCTTATCTCTTCAATCTCTTTGTTCGGAAATTCTGTTAAGTGAATGTAAATACTCCCTAACGACATTAATTGGTATATAAGACGAGCCAGCAAACACCCAGTAAAACAATAGGCTGTAATTTATCAGCAAGGATTCATTTGACACAGGTACCCATAAGCTTCAGGGAAAATAATCTCTTTTAGGTAAAGTAGTTTCTTTCACATATTCTCAAAGACAATCGAAAAAGAAAAAGAGTTTTTTGAAAAATTTACAGTGTTGTGACCGACTCCTTAAGCAATTGTACGCTTTTGGCAATTTAGGGTATACCCTACATGCGTTCTTTCAGCGACTTTGTGTTCTTATAAAACTAATATATTTTTGCAATCGAGAAAATGTTGGTCCCGAGCAGAAACACAAGCTAACGTGCAAGCATGTCTTGATTAATGTCTTCTATAGAGTGGCCGAAGCCTCCTCCTGGATATTGCAAGCGTTCTTACATAATAAATATACAGTCAAATTTCGGTGATGCGCAAAGAAGATCGTCACAAAAAATTTATATTTAAATTCTTAGACTAATATAATGCTAGCTAAGTAAACTTCCAGCCAGAAAGTTAGAGGCAGTTCGTGTACGTAATGATTTAATTTCAGAAAATGTATTTGATTGATTTTCCGTCTACAAGTTTCCAAAGTGACTACGGATAATAAAAGATAAATATGTATAAGGGCGACAATGCGTTACGAGGACCTCCTCCGCAACAAAGGAAAGTCGAAGCACAGTCCGCAACAAACGTATAGGAAATTTTTACTCATTGAGATATAGAAAGCGCGGAGCTGCATGATTCACTGACAGTCTACTGCGGTTGGTGTTCGCCGAGTCTGAGCTCTGACCAACTATAACGGCTACAACGGAAATAGTTCAAGCGTAGTAACAAACATTGACAGCATTTGATTTTATGCACTTTGTGAACATGGCTTTCTTATTCGTTTTATGATGTTGCAGAGTTACAAAGCGGGGAAAAAGTAAACTAAATTAAATTTGAAAGATTTAGGGGAGGGAGAAAATTAATGGATTATCCTGGAACATCGTAGATATTTGTATATAAGGAAAAGAGTGCGCGAACTTTATTTTCCTCGAACTCCAAAAATCTTCAAAGAACATATCTGTCATAACCTTAGACACCTTTAAAAGAGAATTCGTCATTACGTAATATCTTAACAAATTTTGCATTATAAAGCATTACAAGCGTATATTATATCGAGCGGAAAAGCGTACACTTAAAAAAACATACAAGAAATAAAAAAAAAAAAAATTACAATATCTGTTACTATTAACAAAGTAAACAACAGCAAACAACGAGCAGCGTTTATCAATAGTTACTGAGTCATCATCATCGTCATCATCATTATCGTTATTGAATTACAATTCTCAGGCCGGGCTCCCACTTAATTCACATAAACGCTCACTTGCTCACACAGTCGTACGAAGGGTTATATATATGAAGGTTTTCTTTTATTATCATTTAATTTAATTTCAATGATTATTTACACATGACGTAGTCGTCTGCGTTGATAATTATGATGTGATTTCTGTTATTCTTCAAATTAATGAAAAGGATCTCATTTTAATTTATCCCCTGCTGTGTTCATTTGCACAAAAAGCAAAAATAAACACACTTCAGTTTCAAAAGTAAATTTTTTTTTCGTTTTTTTTTTTTTTTTTTTTATTATTATTATTTTCTCCTCGGTTTTGCCTGTTTATCGTCAGCATTCATACATACAAACACACAAACATATATATATATACACACGCTCGTTTACTTAAGAGTTAAACGCACACACAAAGTGCACTAACATTATATGAAAAATTATGACGACAACAATTTGTTTCAAGGACACACACGACACTTGAAACCATTGAAACACCAGAACGGGCAACTGCAGTAACAACGATAGCAACAACAATGACAGGCAGTAATAAAATTTATATAAATGGTTGAATACGCCATGTTTGCATTTCATATACTACTTGGTGTTAGCTGTTGTTGTTCTTCTCTTTTTTTTACTTTTATTTTTTTTTGTTGTTGTTGTTGTTATTGCTGTTATTGTTCGTTTTAACACTTTTGTGTTTTGTCCTTTTTTTTTCGTGCCTTCGCTCGTATTAGTTCAGCGTGTGTTTGGTTTGCTTTTTTAGTTTTGCTGAATTTTTTCTTATTTTTTTTGTTTTTTTTTTTTAGGTTTGTTTTAGTTTTTGGCATCGCATCAAAGTGCTAAAGTTAAAGACAACATAATAAATACACTCACAAAGGAAATCTAGCAGAGATTATATGCCATTCTTATGGCCGTAGTTATTGTTATTATAGTTATCGTTGCAGTGACTGATACCTTAGAAAACATCTTTAAAAAAAAATTTTTTTGTAATAATAATAATAAGCAAATGACGTTGGAATGAGAAAAAATATAATTTTCTTTCTTTTTTTATTTATTTATTTTTTTTTTGAGGATTTCATGCAAAACTCTAATAAAACATTAAAAAAGGAAAAAAAAAGACTTTTTTCTTCTTCAAATTCATTCTCTATAAACGTTTTGAGAGTCATCATCATTATCATCATCATGATCGTCAGCCATGATTTGAGTGCATATATATATATATATATATATATATATATATATATATATGACTGTAAGTCTCTGTTTTGCTGTATGAGTAGTATTGTCGACAATTCTCAGCCTTTTACTTATTTAATGATGTACATATGTTAGTTGTTATTGTTGTTTTTGTTGATATTGCCGTGTTGTTGGCTCTTTAGAATTTACTTAAATACATATACGGTACATGTGTATGTAAAATGGTGTAAAGTGTTTGTGTACACATAGGATTTAACTTGCTTAGTTGCTTTCTGAATGGCTCACTTTGTATTGCTCTTCTAGCTGGGGCCTAACAAAACTGACTGACTGACTGCTTGCCTGCATTCCCGGCTTAGTTGGCTGGATGGTTCGCTGGCTGGCTGGCTGACTGCCTGGCTGGCTGGCTGGCAGGCTGGCAGGCTGGCTGACTGACTGACTGCCCGGCTAACTACCTGCCTGACTATCCCGGTCTCTATTTACCTGTCTTGTTTAGTTTTTCAGGTGTGAATGGTATTTTTGCATTGTGGCAAAAATGAAGATGTTTACCACTTTGTCAATATATTGTGTTGTTTAATGTTGGTATGTGTAATAGTGTTATTGCGTTATGCTATTGCTGCCGCTTCTACATCTTCCGCCGCTCTTGCTGTTGTCGTATACGTCAAGCCCATGTAATAAAAATAACAAAACTATTGTATTAGCAACGCCATCTTGCATATTTATAAATATAACAGGCAACGCAAGAAACAAAAAAAAAAAAAAGAAAAAAAACAAAAAGTGTAAAATGAACTCTAGGAGCCGTCAGAATTAATTTAAAGTTTGTCATTTAAACAGCTTGAAAAAAAAAAAAAATAATAAAAAATAAAGCAACAACCCAACCGGCTGAAGTACATATTAAATACACGAAAAAGCATACGAAAGCCAGAACAAGTTAGAGTTAAATTAGTGGTAATACACCGTAGTAGCTCTGGGTGTAGATATTACATATATATAAATGTATATTATAAATACAAATGTCTGTCAGTCATAGTCGGGTTATATAATATGAAAATTCATTAATACTTAAGCATATGAGTACAAAAGGAATAAAATAATAAAAGATTTTTCTGTTCTTCTTTCTAATTTAATAGAAATAGTGTAGCAAAGTCCTAAAGTTTAAACCAGCGAAGAAATAAAGCTGATAAAATATGAAGAATTTCAAATCCCTCACTTTATTAATACATAAAATGTCCGCTTATTGCGTCTCATGATTTTTTATATAAGTCATTATTGTGTTTTTTTCCGGGATTAGCAGCTAATTGATCTGGATACTGACTAACCGATAGTTACAGAAAATTAACCTTTGATCAAGTGCTGATAAACCTCAAATATTTTATTAGTTATTAGTAACACTTAACCCAATCGTTTATCTGCTTACAGTTCCTACTGACTTGTTTTTATTCTTCATGACTTTGCCTAAAGCTTTAATTTTCCACATTTTATAAATATTTGTTTCCAGCTATGTGCAAAAGTTAGTAGAGTTTCTACCTCAACCCAACTTATTACTCGTTAAGGATAACGTTTCCATTTCATTCAAATTCACGTTTAAATTGTAATTGCGTACTTTTACAGTTAACTTCTCTTAGTAGGTAACATTCATTAAGGCAAAAAGCCAATTCTAGCCAACATTAAATGCAAAGAAATGATTTTTATGAAGTGAAAATTGGTTTGGAAAACCCTCTGCTCTTCTGCTCGTCGTTTTTCACTTACCGATTCTCGGCTGGTCTTTTAAAAAAAATCGTCGCGCAGGACGGAACAATTAAGTAGTGTTAAGAAGAAAACATTCAGTTATATCGAAGTTACGCACGAGTAATTTGGTAGGTAGGAACCGCGAATAGCAAGTCAGCGATTACGGGCTCAAATATTAAGTGCGGCAAAGTTTACTTTGATTGCAGCTGCAGTGGGTATTCAGTCGATAAGGGCATGACATGGATTGCACGCACATCCACTAAGCTGGGACTACCACTTCGCTGTTTCTTTCTATTTCCTCAATTTTTTCTGACTGCCACTGTGTGTTGCACGGAGCACACATCCCTTGAACTGCATAAAGAAAAAAGGGGACAAGTTAACCGGTCTTGTGATAAAAACTGTCCTTCTTTTTATTGTGGATTATTAACTACTCGTTCATGGCTCACAAAGCATCCTATATTTGCACGCCCATTTTAAATAAGATCTATGTATTATTATTTCATGTGAATTTCTACTACAAAAATACTGGGAGCACGAAGACTGTCTTAGAATCCACATTTTTTTATTCCGCTATACAAATTCATGCTCGAAGCCAAAGAATGCAACTCTTGCAGTGAAGTCTTTCGTTTGGATAGGGGGAGCTAGAAGTAAATTTAGTTAAGCAGCAGTAAGTTAACGGAAAGTAGTCTATGCAGGCGACGGTAACAACTAGCTAAGTTGGCAAACTTCAACATTTGGTGGAAGCAATAAGTGTGCGTTCCGGGTTTGGGAGCGAGACATCTGGTGAACATACATCTAATTGTGTGCGCAACCGTTTCGAGTAGATGTACCGCAAAAGACTTCTAAATCTCTTGTTATTAGAATAAGAAAACTGTTAACCTGGTAAAAAGGTTACTTTTGTAATCAATCAGCTGACATACAACCGAGTGTTTTCAAGTTATTACATAATCTATCTAATCTATATCTTCGCCGGAGTGTAGAACTGAATTTGTCACAATATTGACGAACTAAGCAATAAATTTAGATGTCATGAGTTACAAATTAACAAAGAGCTTGCTCGGTAGGGGATACAATCTACACAGATTAGACATCCATCGACCCGTTCTCAATCGATCCTATAAAAAAAATAAATTTTTTCCGGGAATGTCCAGTTGGACAATCCGGCAAGCGAATCCTTGTCCAAGAGAAAGGGTATATTTTTAAAGTTTAATTATTATAGAAAAACATTTGATCTATAAAAACAAGTTTCAACTTAGCAGATATAAATTCCACGCATATTCGAAATCTCGAAAATTAAGGAAAAAAAAAATGAAAAGACTTATGTGGATAAATGTTAAAAACCCCTGATCGTTAGAAAAATAGTCGAAGAATGTAATAAGCAGTCGAATTAAAACGAAAATTAAGCATGTTTTTCCGAGATAAGAAAAGATAAGAAAGAGAATCCTCATAGTAGAATTTCCCCTCTCTCTCGACGTCTGAAAAAATTTGCAAATTTCTTAATTAAAGAAATATTCAACTGTTTAATCGAAACTATTTTCACATTGAAGACTTAGGTAGCGCTACGAACTATTTATACCGAATTATATTTTTCAAGTTATTGACGATGGAGATTTTTCTTATTGCTTTCAGGAGCATATTAATTGTTTAATTCTGTTCTCCATCAATTTTTGCTATCAGGGGAATTCCATCACCTGATCACTAAAAGATTTGACATCTCGAATTTGGGATCTTAAGCGTAAGTGTATACGATTATGTTTATCGTATGTCACGGAAACTCTAGTAAGCATTTCGAACCGAAACAATTGGAAGGACATATCTGGCTTAGTTTCCATTCCTTTTGGTACGCATAGCAAAGCAAAAATTTTGTGATTCACATTTAAATGGTATAAATTTAACAAAGTTCATATATTATATACACAACACATATAGTATTTAGGTAAATATATAAGTATTGTGCACATACATGCACGTTATGAATATTTCGTTGAATAAACAAAGACGCACGCCGTTACAATGTGAAAGAAAATGAAAAATAAATAAATAAAAGCGAAAAGCAATTTACTATAAACAAGAGTTATCATGGACGGACATGTGATATTCTTTTTAAGAACAATCATAATCAGACAATCAAAAAATTACTTGCGCTCAAGACGACGAATCTTGGACACCCATCAATTGCAATGAAAATGTTTAATAGCTAAGAGCTGTTTGTTATTGTTGTTAAGAAAGAGAAAGACGAATATGCAATGAACAAGTTTTGGGTGTATGCAGCCGGGGAATTGTAGCTGCTATTGAAATATAATCGAGTTATATGAGCCCGTATAATTTGAATGCAGCTTAAGTTCATTATTAATGCAATCAAATTGTAGGATTTAACATTTATGTTTAAATTTCATTATTGACCGTAGGGTTGAAATCTCAAGCGCAGGTAGAGTTTTCAACAAAGCCGATAGCCTTGGATATGGTAATGCTTTAAGACTTTATTCTTGGGATTTATTTCTCTAAATTAATAATAATAACTTATTATAATTTATTTAGACCACAGAAAAGGACAGATGGTTAGTGGTTTTAACAAAGTTAAATATTAAGTTCCGCATATGCGAAACGTGTTGCCATTCGCAAACTATACTTTATTTCGTATATGTTGTGTATATGGTATAAAGATTAAATGCGTATAATATGTATTAAAATAAAAAAAATTAAAAGTAAATGCTTTTTGTGAAAAGTAAAATATATTGACCACAGATGAGAAGGAGTCTCAAGCTCAAGTATTTGACGATGTCGTTGAGGTGTATCGAGAGAATTTCAAACATTAGAGAGATGGATATAAGATAGTGAGAGAATGCGTGATACCACAAGTAATGATAGTGACAGAAAGGAGGAGGTAGGTGATTATAGATGGCAGGAAAACTAACGGCAAATACTTCGCGGATTCTTACTAATCCTTGAAGTGAACAGTATGTCTTTTCAACACGATTTTGCTTAAAATGCTCGAAATATTTCTAACAAATCCAAGCTGCATATTTTAATTACTTCAAGATTCAGGCAGATAGCTATAAGAAAGTGAGAGAACGCATAATACGACAGATAATTAATATAGACGGGAAGGGAGCAAAGTATTTCACGGACTTTTTCTAATCTTTAGCAAAGAGTGGGTCCTTTCAACACGAACCAATTTATTATTTTCGCAAGAGTGAGCCAAAACTGTAGAAATTCGACAGACAGATGTAAGAAAGTCAAGACAGCTAACCGATATATGTGTATATGTCTTCCCGAGATACTACCAATCGACAAATTGTAACAATAAAAATGATTCATTTAATGGATTATACCTCTCTGGTAGCGGATACAAAAGAAAGCAGAACTTCAATTAAGAGTAAAAAGGAAATTTAAAACCAGTCTGCGTTCACAATTCATTTTCGATGGTATGGTTTATGTTTGCTTTTGTGTTACGATACGAAACAACCATAAAAAATTGTAAGGATATCTGGAAAAAATTCTCTTGTTGTTGCGCTTTTATTTATAATTTACATATAACGCTAAGAGAATGAAAAAAAAAACGCAAAGAAAAAAAGAGATAACGTAAATATTCGTGTTGGCTTTCCGAAATGAGAAATTTCAATTATTTTTAATTTTAATTTTTTTTTTTTTGTTTGTTTTTTTTTCTGTTTTTCTGTTTTTTTTTTTTGAAGGAAATTGCTAGCTTTCAAGAAAAGTTAACAATAAAATTATGATTTTACTTTAGATTTATGCACATAACTCATTGTTCTTGCTGTTATTCCTTTTGTTGTTGTGTAAGTCAATAAAAATTTATGTTTAACGGTAATTTTTGGTGGAGCCTTTCCACAAAAAACGTTGCATCATAAAACACAATCACTTTGTGTTCAACAAAGTTGCTTTAATTTAAACGAATACATTGAGCAACGAGCACACACTCTCTCTCTCTCTCTCTCTCTCTCTCTCTCTATGCCAACTTACATAATCAGCTAATCTATGCTTAAGTTATTAGGGATTTGCAAGCATATCGAGTAGATTTTCTTTTGTTTTGTTTTTTTTATTTGTTTTTTTTTTTGTGTATTTTTTCCCCCCCTTTTTGTTTGTTAGCAAACATGTTGCAATGATTTATTTATTTAGTTAAAACAAATAACAAATTAATTCTTCATGCTGTTGCTTGTCATAAAGTACTGGTCATGTTATTGGTGCTTAATGGTGGGGTGATGGCGGTAAGATTTGCTGTTGTTCTTGTAAGCACTTGCGCATACCTATGTGTTTGAGTTGTTTACTTTTTTTTTTTTGCTAATCTTAGCATTGTGGCGTAACTGAAATTAATGTAAAAAACTGTAGTGTATTGGCACCAGCGTCAAAAGTGTTAAAGTAATCATTTGTAATTTTCTAACATTCCGCCTTCAAGACAGAAAAATAGTACATCAGCCACGAAATGAATGCGTAGACTGTTGTGTGTCGAGTGTGCTCATGCAACCGCCTTTAAGTCCCTAGATTTATATATTTGTAGATATATTTTATGTATTTTTTTCATGGTTTTTTTTTTTTTTTTTGTTTTTTATTTTGCTTTTGTTTCTTTTTTGTTTTTGTATTTTTTTTTTATTTTTTTTATGAGAAAACACTTTGCTTTGAGAAAAGAAGAAGTTATACGTCGTTGTGTTGTTGCCGTTGTTGTACAACAATATGACGTTTGTTTCGAGACTCAACTCAAGTAGCTTTTGTGTTATTACTATTCTTGCCTTATTTTTGTTGTTGTTGCTGTTGATATTGTTGTTGCTTTTGTTGTCATGTGGTTTGTTTTGGTTAGTTTGTTTGCATAAATTTATCATTAAGCAGCTTCATATATCTTGTTTGCTTGGGCACATGCACATAAGCACGTTCATAAGCACATGCACATAGAACTTATAGATAGACCGCGCACGCGTGCGCGCGAACTTTATTTAATTCTACCTCTTCTTCTGCCCTTTTCCAACTAATGCACAAGACAAGTCAATGTTATTCTTTATGAGAAATTATTACCGTCTTAACTAAAGTCGAGAACAGAGAACAGTGCATTTTTATGCATTTTCTTATTTTTTTTTTTTATTTTTTTCTTTATTTTTCCTTTAAAGAATTAAGTAACAAAAAAGTTACTTTATCTATTCTACTACGTCTCCACTTTGGGGAGAAACATACATCATTGCAACTATGGATATCATCACATCCTGACTTAGGTGTAAGTTAATTTTTCATCTGCACTATTTACACACAAACTTGTATTGCGTTATGTTTTAGTGTTTTTACCCCTACAAGTCATTTACTTCTACTATTTACCGCTCTCTCTCTCTCTCTCTCTCTCTCTCTCTCTCTCTCTATCTATCTATCTATCTATCTCTCTCTCTCTCTCTCTCCATCCCTATCTGCCTCCTTCCATCTCTTATATGTAAAGGTACGCTACTTACATAAATTTTATTATTTATGCATCCATTTTATTTGTTTTAACCACTGATTACTTTGCTTTGCCATTGCATTTCATCTGTCATAATGACACATGTGAAAAATGATATTTTTCGCTGGCTTGGTAATGACTTGAAAGCGCGTGTACACGCGAGCCCCATGACTATTCTCTAATGTATCTAATGAACTTCAATAGTATGGCAAAAACAAAAAAAAACAAAAACAAAAAAAAAAACATGAGTGCCTGTAGAAAAGTTGACAGTAATTAAAGGACCATTAAATGTGCGGAACAAACATAAACCAGTTTTTAGAGTATGTGTCTATAAATAACAGACGTTAACAATTAACAAAAAACCAAAAAAAAAAAAAAAAAAAAATTAAGAAATAAATTCTATATAAATGTATAGCACTTCATAAAAAAGAAGATAATCATTGATTTATCTCCATTTTCAAAAAACTATTAAGACGATTCAATTACGACTGAAACGTTATCAAACTAATTTCTTCTTCAGTCGCGCATAATCCATTTTTTTTTTTTTTTTTATTCTCAACTGATCTATGTTTTAACTTTATTTTATCGAAAAAGCCCCTGCTTAAGGTAAACTTCGAAAAGGATTATGTTTTTATAGGAAGCTTCTTGCCCACGAACAAGAGGACGCGCACAATATTTACGTTGCTCATCCTCTGAGCCGAGTCAAGCCGTTCGTGGATGTAAATGTTATAGCATTCCTTTTCATTGTGATGCAGAATGACGTAAATACAATAGTATTTCAATTTTGATGCCAAGTATTTTTTCATTTTATTTCATATGATCTGAAGCATTTGTAATTATTAATTATCGAAGTATTATTATATATTAACTAATGGATTCTTTACGTTTTTTCATCTTATTTTATTTTTTCTCGACGCATTTACAAATTTAACTAGAGATCGCCTTTAATTTCGTAGACATCTGTGCATTAGAAAGAGAGCATACTCTCATTATACTTTTTTCTCATGTTTTCTCTTATATGAAGGCTATAGCATTTACGTCATTTCGCGTTAGATTTTTCAACTGGAATGACATAAGTTCTATAGCATTCGTATAAGAGAGACAATGTGAGAAAAATGGTTAAAATATGATCTTCTAACCACTTTTGGGAAATGTGTTTAATTAGATGTCGTACGTCACAACTAATTTTAGCATAAATTGACGACTGTCAATATTTAGACGTCACGGAAATTTTTACTATCTCCGAACGTGTTAGCTATGCTCGCTTTTTCGAATCTTGCCAACCGGTATATTATTCATGATTACAGATATATAAGATATATGTACGTAAGAGGTATACCGCTTCGGCTGAATTTACCCATGACACCATAAAGTTTTCGAAGTGTGTTTTTTTGATTCCATTTTTATAGTCATATTATATGAAGGCTCGACGTGCCCTTTATTAAAAAGATTAAAGCATTGCCTCATTACCTCAAAATTTATATCAGCTGTTTGCAACAATCTTATCAACCTCTTTCAAGAAAAAAACACAATCTTACATACAATAGTTTTGATATCCAACAGTATTGTATCCCTTTTCAGCCGACACTGTATTTAACATGATCGACATTGTTTAGATATCCATTGTATGTTCAATATCAAAACAGTTTATTCAATCCACACATGTCTTGTAAATATAAGCACAATATGAAATGTTTTTGCTAGTTACGTTTTTTCAACCGGTCAACTGAAGGCAAAGATGCGTTTGAAATCATCTTTTGCTTTAGACTCGTGCGTTCTTCTTTCAACACGAAATCGTTTAACTCTCTTAGCAAAGTAATTTAAAAAGTACTATTAATTAAAGCAGGTCAAAATGATTACCCTTAAGTGGAAAAAATATAAATAAGGAAAATGGGGCGAATATGTGATAAATATTACATGCCCGTCACCCTAAACAACTATCTGGCACTATTTTTGATGCTACCATAGACCGATCGAGAGATTACTTGTTATCTTTAACTTCCATGTGATCATAAGACAAGGGCTTAATATTTTTACGAAATCGCTTTTTGACAGAAGAATTAAAACTCAAGTTTCTTACGTCCCGCTTGATTTGTTGAACAGATCGAAGAACAAACTTGATCACGCTTGATTCGGTTCCACTCAGCAATCTACTGATTGAATAGATATGATCAAATTTCGGCTCTACTTAGTAATTATTGTGGAACGATAACGTATTAACGAATGAGAGGCCATTTCCGATCATGTCTAATATATGAGTGTTTTTCTCATATTGCAAACATAATAAGAAAATTAATACACTTTTATCTTTTGATGGCTATAAAAAATAAACAAAATTTTGAAAAAGAATTATAATAAAGGAAGAAAAAAGAAAAAATACCACACAAAATGTATTAACTTGGAAAATTACTTAGGGGCGTAAACTAACTTGTCACTCAACTATACAACTACACACGAAACGCAAACTGGAAAAATGCTCACTTTAAAAGGAAATCTATATGTATGTATATATGCTTCTCCTCACACACATATATATAAGAAAAGTTAAAGAATTTTTTGAGATTTTATATAAATATAGGGTTTAAACAAATTTTGTGTTTTTTTTTGGTTTGTTTTGTTTTTTTTTTCTTACTTTTTAATGGTTTAAGCTTTAAGCGTAAGATTATACGTTCAATCACACATATATACACGCATAGGCACAAAGTTGAAAATTCAGTTGCATATGTTTCAAAGTTACATTCGTTTTTATTCAATTAGCTGTAATGCATTTTAAAAGAAAAAAAAAAATAAAATACATTTCGAACGTCTGTCTGTTGCCTGTTCACAACTGATCCGTGAATGTGGTAAATATGCAAAATTGCTCTGGCTGTATACCTAAGCAGAGTATGTTCATGACATATCAGGCTGCCAGATTTTAAGAAGTTTGCTTTTCAACACACATAAATACTGCAATAACGCCTAAGTTTCCAAACAAATCGGTCTCAATACAAATAATTGTTGGCAGTGTCTGTTTCTCTTGTTGATGTTTTTCTTTTTCTTTTTTTTATTTCTCATGTACAAATGTCAGTTTTTATTAATAGTAATAATGCACATATATATACGCATATATATGCATATTCATATACAATGTAGACGCATATATGTGAGCAAAAAGTACAAAGTCTATAAAAGTTAATCGTTACCTTAATAATTTCTACATCCGCCACCGATGCATGGAAAAAAGTTAATATTTTCATTTCGTTTGTAAGTGCGTGTAAAATTGCGCGTTAAATATCTTATCGAAACAGAAAGTTATAAATAATTTATGCATTTATTCGGTCGGCGTGAAACTTTAAAGGCATTTACTCATGCTTCTATATCGTCCTCTCAACTTCTTGTTTGGCTTTGTTACCATTCCCAGAGTCGAAAATGACAGAAAGTTAACTGCAGGTATCGAAAAATTTCAAAAATATGAAAATGTTCTTTCAAAGGCATTCGTATAACTTACAAGGGCCATTAGTTTAGCATAGTTTAGTTTATTAGTTAATAGTAATAATTATTAATGTCAATAAAACAATAATCATCACAATAATAATCATCACTATAATTAAGACTAATGTGCCAGTAAGACCATAAAATTTCTTACGGCACTATTGTGAACACAATAATACCATAATTACATTGCGCTACACGGTAGAAGAGACAAGCATAGACACAGATGTAATTATCGATTATAGGAGGCTTGTATAGTCGCTTTAAACGTCCTAGGGCTAACTAACAACAATTTTGATATTGAGCGGTAGCTAGTGCCACAGCTTAACAGCTTTAACATATAATAGTCTTGCAGATGATAAGTACTTATAGTCATGCAGAATTAGACTGGTCGTTCATTCAGTATCTCCTCATACAAATAACCTGGTGTACGAGACCGGATGACCTTGTGAAGCAATAATAAGTTTTTGATCTTAAGATAGATTGGAGAATCAAAATCAAAAACTTGAACGAATACCGAGATATTATATCGTACTCTCGTTTATTGATGACATGTCTGACCCACTTGTTAACAATGCAATTTATTGCTAAAAACTTAGTCAAGTTGCTGTGAATGTTAGCCCCATAGCATATCAGCGGCGCGCCGCCATATCCATTTAATCAATTTCAAGTTGGCAAAAGGGGTAGCATATTATGAGGAAAGTCACACTCTTTCTTTTTGTGATGTCAGAAATCATTTGGAAAATGATTTCCCTATACAAGTATATACATACGGTAATGGTCAGAAAGAAGTAGAGAAGGCTGAAAGGAGATAATAAATGGCGTTTTTATCATTTATAAGGAAAAGCCTGATGGCTTCTTACACCAGCCATTCCATTATTACGCCAATGAAGGAAAAGTTAGTCCTTTTGTAAAAAATCTCACAAGGCAAGTTGTTTCTTGGACACAAAACCCATAATATGGAAGAAGAGGAGAGGTAACGGCGAACAATAGACTATATTTTCAATACAATACCTACTGCATTTTGTTAATAACTAATATGTATTTCTTTAAATTATGCGAAACTTATTTACAGACTTGATATAATTTGCGATGGTGGGCGCAAAGTCTTTTGTTCATTTTGGGCGAACAAATAAGTCGATTCAGATTAAATTTACAACCAGTTTTAATGCGTTATCTAATTTGCATTCTTTCTTTATGCATTTGTCATTTGCAAGCCTTTGTTGGCGTTACAGATAAGAGAACATATGGGGTTTACAATTTTATATATATGTTTTTATTTTTTAAATTATAGTAAAGATTTAATGAGAAATTCGTGGTATGAATGTACGGATAAATTACAGTCTGCTCGCCCGAAAAGTTCCCTACTTTTAATGAGTCAACTCTGACAAACAAACTAACTTGCGTACGTCAGAATTGGCGGTAAATTATGAGCAAGCTCTAGTGCTTAATGATATTCAAAAAAAAAAAAAAAAAAACTGAGAGTGAACACAATTTTCCATGAAGTTAGTGACTGAAGTCATAGACGGGTTTCTAGATTTTTTTAGAACAGCAATAGGTGATTAAGATGATTTTCAACCCTCTTGCGATACTGCCAAAGGGCTTCACACGTGAAAGTATTGCATTACATTACATTTTAGTATTGACATTTAATTAAACAATTAGTAAAAGTAGTAGAATAGTAGGAGATACTTTAAGCCCATTGTTGTTTGTATTGAATATTAACCCACTCTTACGGTTAAAATATTCCGCAAAATATGTATTTGCCCGGGAATAATGGTGAACATCGTATAAATCATCTGCTCACCTACAACAATGCAACTTAAACATTGGATTGGTAATGAAGAAACATTCTCTAACGATATGTTGATGTAACTGGGATTTTAGATAAATAACATACCTCACAAATGCATAAAGGACAAAAGCAAAAAAAAAAAAAAAAAAAAAAAAATACATTGTATGGAAAGAGATGTGCTAAAGGTACTGCTTGCAAATCAAACTTGTACATACTTTAGTATAGAACAGGTAAAGTTCATAAGCCATATGGTGATTAATGAAAAAATAGGAAAGGAACACAACGAAAGACCAAGAAATGTGATAAGGGCGGCATTAAACAATCGATGCGTAAGCCATTTCAATATTAAAGTATTCCTTTGACATATTTAATTGGACAAGTACTGACAATCAAAATACGCATGATAAAATGGCGAAACCACCACCACCTTAAATCAGCCATAGAAATGTTTACTTTGCCAACAAAAATGGTTAGTAGAATATTATTTAATACCATAAATTTTATAGAACGCCAAATAGCATCACTCAGGTAATACCTTTGCGCGGATCCTAATCGCTCCAACATACATAAAATCCCAGTAGATTCAAAAGCACAGCTGATGGGGAAGAAAGAATATAATGTAGACAGAGAGAGGGAGTGAGAGAGAGAGAGTATAAGTACAGAACAAAAGACGCAATTTTTCGACTTTTAAACCTAGACTTGTACTCAGGCTGTGTTTATATGGGCAATTTCAATACCAGCCTACGGCCAAAAATTTCCCAAATTTGAGACCAAAAAAATTAATTTTGCTAGCCAGAAGTGTACACACAAATATTAAATACATGGATAGACAGACGGACAGACAGATATGAATGCTTACATGAATTTAGAACTTGACGCTTGTAAAGCAAACATGTGCCCTATGGTGATTTTGAAATTTTTTTTCGGTGCTGAGTATAATGACAGTAATAATAGTAATAAATATTGTAGTAAAAATAATTATTTAAATATATGAGCAGGTTTATTATCCAAGAGCTTTTACAGTTTCTTAGCGTTAATTGAATGCTGTTTTCTACAAGAAGCTTACAATTCAGCCTTTGTCTGAATGATTACTAGTCTTTTTTAATACCATGTAATATAATACAAGCCCTATGCGTAATTTATGTTGACACAATATGTTGAAACAATAACTAATCCCTTTTAAAATGACTACTTTAAATATTTAATTCGAACACAAATACCAATGTGCGCCAATGATTAACGTTTAATTATAAACAAAACTGTTAGTAATTGTTGTGTGCTATTTTGTTTATGCAAAAAAATGCGTGATAAGTCATTTAAATTTGGGTAAAAGACAAAAATCAGGTTCAGGAAAATGTTTACTAATTTGAAAAATAAAACCACTTGTTTATATATTTTGGATTTCAACGATTTTGTAGAAATTATTTCAAATCAAAGCGTATTTAAAGCTAAGTATCCGTGTAAAACCACACCTTAATTTTTTTTAATAAAATATCATGATAAAAATGCGTGCATATGTGTAAGTGTGCAAATCTTGTCATAGACATTTTATCTATTATAAGCACTTACACGCAGACAAACGATAAGAAAAATTGTTTTTCTTTTTCTCAGTTTCTCTTACCTCGCAAGCGTTCAGTTAAATCAACTAACATAGCTAGATTTTCGTTTGTTTGTTTGTTTGTTTGTTTGTCTGTCTGTTTGTCTGTTTGTCTGCTTGTTTTTGTGATTGACAACTTTTGGTTTATTGTCAAAATGTCACCAAACATTGTTTTATTACCATCATGACATTTACTTTTAATTTAATTTTTTTCCTATTTTTCATTTATTTTTATTTTTTTTTTTACATTTTTTTATTTATTTATTTTTTGTTTACTGTACCTTCTTATTGAGTTGACGACATTTTGTTATAGCAAATTATATATTATAAGAAAATTTTCATGAAATACTACTAGAACCACCACCGCAGCTAACAAGATTTAGGACACATTGATTTCTATCGCCTTTGCTTGTTGCTTGTTTTCCTTTTTCAGACAAAGATTGACTTCAAGGTTTTATTATTTTATTATTTAATTTCGCTGTATTATGAATTTATTATAAAACTCCGCGAATTTATTTATTTTTTTTTGTTCTGGCTGTTAAGACATTTAACTGCCTTATCAACAATTTAACAGTTTATAGACTAGTTGTATTTATACCTATGATTACTATAGTAAAATGTGTATTAAACTTATTAAGCCATTTGCCTTCAAGGAGTTACGATATTGAAAAACAACTTTCCACATTGCCATGACCGACAATTTGAGTTTGCCTTTGCATTTAATTAATTGAAATTGGATTAAGACTCCCCATAAGGGCGCTGTCTCTGGATATCGAATGTGTTATTGCTGCTACTTTATATATAGTTATGAGGGCAAAGCATATAAAACGATTTTAGCAAACAATAATATCCACGGGTCGGAAGGGCGTTTTGCTCAATTCAAAATTTTTAGAAATAAATAAAAATATGCATTTAAAAAATTGTACTTCTACTTGGAAAGAGTGATTTTTTATAAAGAGTTTATGCCTACTGCTGTTCAACTTTTATGTGGCTATTGTACCTCGCACAACTTTTGTGGTGGTATAGGTCATGCCAAGTTTGCGCGGAGGCGACGATTCGTGGTGGATCATTCTACTGTTTTATCGATTTAAGTTTGTCTATCCGTATATCTATATCTCCCTTTGCTCCTCTTGCATTCTTATGTTTAATATGAAACTGCAAAATTTTGACATACTGACCCAACTACGAACAATATTGAACATGGTTCGGATCAAATAACTTTTACGACCAATCCCCATATAACACCTTATTTTCAAGAGTTGTTATATGAATAATTGTAGGGTGGTGTAGGGTGCTTATGGGATGATCGCCGACTATGGTTCTTTTTGCTTGTTTTTTTAATGGCCATGGTCAACCTTTTTTTTAGCGTTCTCGAGTGTCAATTATTTACATGCATACATTTATGTACAAAATTTTCAAACAACGTTTAGATCGGCATTTTAAAGTGGAGAGCGTTATGATTATGAACTAGCATTTAGATTAAATTTAAAAAACAAAAAAAAAAAAAACAATTTAAAAGAATTACCTGTACGCGAAATGGGCAACTAAGGACCACCGCGCTCTGCATCGTACTTATTTACTGGCACGAAGTTTATCCAACGTGCGATTAAGCGATAAAATTTGCTTTAACTAAGATATGAATCAACATTTTTTTTTTAACATAAGCGTTGAAATTACTTCATTAAAAGTAATAAATTTTAATTTGTTAAAGAATTCTTAAATATATGACCGGTAGTCTTTGCTAAATTTTTGAGGCAAATTTAGAAAAACACCTTTCTTATTAAAAGTCTACCGACTTAAAGAAAATATTATGTGGACCAGATATATAGCTAATTAAAAATATATATGTCCCAGTTTTAACTACTACCCGTAAAGTGAGGAATAATCAACTAGAATTATTATTAATATTTGTACATAAGACTTTCTTGAATTTGAACTGAGTTGCCGCAAACTTTTTACAGCTCATCTAAAAGCGATATTTTATTTTTCGCTCCCATTTTTGAGGCATCTACTTCATATATAAGATATTTTAATTGAATTAAATGAAACTTTCTAAATGTACAGCATAATGTCGGACAAATAGATTGCATGTCATGCCATGATATATATTACATTTCGTTTTGATTAAATAAAACAAAACTTTTTAAATGTCGAGCATATTTCCGGACAAAGAGATTCCCTACTATACCGGACCGTATTTGTAATACATTTACTTTGATACACATAATATTAATTTTTCTTACTCACCCACTTGTAGAAAAAGATCACAAAAAAAAAAAAGAAGAAAACAAACACATTCCTAGACAGCCTCGTCTCTCTTTCATTTTTTTACGATTTTAAAATTATTTTCCCATAAATTGCACAATAAAACCTTAAACTCTCAGCACACAGTTGTGTTTACTATGCGCTGCATCAGTGCGCTATGCGCAATAATGCCTTGTCGATGGTAATTCGTGAATTTTCGCTGATACTTGTAAGATTTCATAAATATCGACTACATATCTAGAGATAATGAAGTTACGATATTGTGAAAATTTTGGTTTGCTTTCTTAAAAAATTTTTTCTCTCTGTCTTCAAAGACATTAATCTTGGCTTGCATTTCCGCCATACTTATGAACAATTTGCTATATACAGAAAAGAAAAAATTGCAAAAAATTGCAAAAAAAAAAAAAAAAAAACAATATATAAAGAAATAAAAATTCACGAAAATTGCAAAGGAAAAAAAGAAAAGAAAAAAATTCATAACCAGCCACCACCACCAACAACTCCACATTGAAATGTGCTTTAGATTCGGAGCTTGTTGTTATTGTTGCTACTCTTTCGACAAGATTATGAAATATCTTTTGAGTGCATTAAGATTACAGCATTTCATTACAGCAAACAAAAGAGATCACCAGCAACAACGTATTTAAGCTGCTGCTTGCCTTTCTTGTTGTTGCTGCTGATGCCATTGCTGTTGTTGTTGTTGTTTTTTATCCAAAGCATTTTTCTGCAAATATTGTAAAAGTAAACTATATCTTTACTCTAAACGTACATATATATATAGATGTGTAAGTTTTACAACAACTCTCGCTCTCTTTCTCTTTCTTTCTCTCTCTTTTCGTTATTGTCTTAGATTGAATTTCTTATGTTATTATTTGGCAACAATAGCAACAGCAGCAACGTCATGATGATTATGACTATGATGGTGATGATGATGATGATGGTATTCGCTTTCAACCCAAGCTTGACCCCTAAAGGGTTCAAGAAATATTTGTTATACCAAAGTTTGCGCTGCAATTGTGGTTTTTCTGCTAGGCACTGGTTGCTCTTTTCTTTCTTTTCTTTTTTTCTTATTGTTACTGTTGCTGTTGAATGTGTTTCACTAAGTTCTTAACTCTCATAAGTTTACAAAATCAATAAACATTCTATTACAAAACCCAAGGAAAAAAAAAATGAAGAAAATAGCAACAATAACAACAACAGCAACAACAACAATGCTAACAAACGTTATGGTCCAAAAAAGAAAAACACTCAAACGGTCTGGTTTTATGGTCTGGTTTATGGTCATACAGTGTATAACCATAAAATGTGTACCTACCTATGTGTGTACATTTGTGTTTAATTTTTTATTTTTTTTTTATTTTTATTACTTTTATTTTTTTTATATTTTTTAGTTTTCATTTTTTTTTTTTTTTTTTTTTTTTTTTGCTACTCTTCTCAAGTTTTAGTGCAGTCTTACGATCGTGATCGCCCTTATATCGTGATTTTTATTAAATGCACTTGGTGTCCTTTTGCAAAAACGGAACACAAGCCACATAAACCGAAAATTCAACAAATAGCCAAACACATATTGAACCCGCACATACATACACAAATATACAAATATATATATATATATATATGTATATAAATATATATGTATATAAAAGCACGCATACATTCTAACAAATTGTTTGTAAATTCTATAACTAAACGTTTTTTCATATATTTCTTTAATTCTTTTTTGTTTTGTTAATTTATTTTTTTCTTTGAAAATTTATTTAATTAAACAAAAGTTCTCTAAGCCAAATGTGTTTTATATTATATTTTCTTTTTCAATTCAAGAAATTACATTTTCTGTCATTTTATTGTTAACATAAAGTTAGCAAATTAATGCAAATTGCCTCGCGGGCATTACAACGAGAACGCCAGGCCAAGCAAAAGTTTTCTTTACCATTACTGTTGCAATGATTAAAGCAAGAACATCTCCTCCTTAAATGCCATTAATTTGCTATCAAATTAAGCCACGTATTATACGATTTGACCCTATCCCTGTAAAATGGCAAACAGAGTGCGTATATTTTTGCTGCCGAGTATCTATCTGTGTGTGTGTGTGTGTGTGCGTGAATGTATATGTACATTATATCTGTATACTCGTTGTTCATTGTTCATTTATTTGTTTACGGTCCGGTCGAAATGTACCAATCACGAGAATATCATCAATTTAGTATAACATCATTTGCTCGATTTGATTGTATTTCCTGTTACAATATCCGGGCGTTTTTATTCTCTTAACAATTTCTCAATTCAGTTTCTTCGCATACAGCTTCATTAACGTGGCAAAAGGCAACAACAACAAACAACAACCATCATCGCACAAACGCTCGCACAAGAATAAACTCTAACTGCCACAATTATTTTGCATTTTTTCTTGTACCGACTCATTTAATTTATTTTTTTTTTTATTTTTTTTTTTCTTCCTTCGCAAGTAAGCAAAATCTTCAAGCTACTGCTGCTGCTGCTGCTGCTGTTTTATGTTTATATGCTGGACTCTTGAGTTTTTATAGTTTTTTTGCATACGTTTTCAATTTTGCTTGTATATAAGTATACATGTGCGCTTTTAGGCCATAAACCATAATCAAATACCAATCAATAAATTTCAATTCAATAATCAATACTTTTTGTCTGCCGAACACCAATGATATAAGTAATATAAGTAAATTACCAGACTTCCATAACAAAAGTTACGAAAATTAAATAATTAAATGCACATACTTTGCATTAATTTATAATGATAATTAAATGAGAGATTTAACTAATTTAATAATATACAAAAGACCAAAGAGTGACGATAGATATATTAAATAAGCAAACTCTTCGATGTTAATCTTGGTGGAGGATATTTCGTTTCACTGACTGCTCTTTCGTATGAAATTTATTCGTTAAATTTAAAAGTGACTTGACACTTATCGATGCCGACGATTTTCATGTTTTCAAATTATTAATTTATAGGCGTTGCGAGGTATTTGATTTGCCAGCCTTGGCTTCTGCTTGCTCTCCTTAACTTCCATGTGCGTTATTATCAAGCAATCTTTCACGAACGGGAACATGAAACTTATGTCACAATTATGTTGAATGAAAAATTCGAACTATTAATTCTCGATAATGATAAAGATCAATTTTAAAAGATGCATTCATGATAAATAAATTCATAGTACTCTACTAAAAGTATTAATATTGATATCAAATTTGATACGAAATATATATTTTTAATTTGCGCGATTGTATGCAAAACCTCAAATAAGTTAAAAAGAGACCCATATTTTACTATATCGCATTGTCTAAAACGATTTAAGCGTTTTCGTCCGTCTGCCCACCTAACTGTCTGATATCTGTCCAGGGATGTTTTTCTTCACCTTGCAAGTCGCAAATTTTGGGAAATATTTTGACAAAATTTAGTGAACATGTTTGGGTTTTATAGCATACCACGCAATCAAGAGAAGTTTCCAGCCATAATTGAAGATCACTTTCTGTGTTGCATTTGGTGAAAACGAACGGAGTTATACGAACGTTCATCATGAAGCAAAATCATTTTTCAAACTGCGTTGCCTGTAATGGTTGTTTTTCCTCAAGCCCCTGGCATTGTTCAGATATAACCTACTTTCCAATCCAAAGTATGGATTTGTCGAATGAGCCCTTTGCCTTAAACGTTCTGTTCTGATTTGTTCCTAAATACACAGCAGACTCATTTTAAATTTGTGCTGGCTTTCGTCCCACACCTTTATCGGAAATCCCGAACGTTGATCGTCAATCGATCATCTCCGTAGCTTCCCGCGCATTTGTTTCTCTTCACATTTTGATACACATCGCACTATCACTTGTAAACAATTGAAACTTATAGGGTACAAATGCCAATATCAAGGATATCTACGCCCCAAATTTCGAAAGAAATGAATGCATCAGGAGTTTTTTTATAAAGGAACCAATAGTCATTTGGGATATTCGAAGCGCAATTTTAAGTCCATTAATTTTTTTTTAATAGAGAGCAAGTTCATACATTTACAAATGGAATAAGAAAAACAAGTAAGAAAAACTGTTTAATAATGGTTGTGTCTATTATTAGATCAAGACCATATCGGTATAGGAATCCTTTCGTTTGTAAAGAAAAGAAATCAGGAAACTTTCATCAATACATTAGTCATTACATTTTCATATTCATACTCAATGTCTGCTGTAAAGTCAGCTAAAGCTTACTGGAATTTATATATTGCTTCTTTTCCAAGTTTCGGCGGTATTAGTGCCCAACCGAAAAACATTATCACATTTATTCTATGGAACCGAACCTAAAATAGATATACATTAACCTTCAGATCTCTCTCTCATATTCTGAAATTTTTCAACAACAGTTAGTAAGACACTAGATGCACGGAAATGATTTTTTGAAATTTATAAATTACCTAGTCTATGTGTATGTGCGTACGCTACGAACCGTAGCAGTAATATTCAATGCAACAATAACATGAGTTACATAAAATCATATATGGTTGTAATCAGTACAAAAGTAACTAAGATTAGTTCACAAAAGATGGAAGAAATCTTTCGACATTTCATAATGAACTTGTCTTATAAATAAAGATAGTCATAAAATAAACATTAAGGTTTTACGTATAGATCGAGCCGATAATAAATTAGTATTATCTCCATCTAGCTGCCGAAATATAGTCATTTTTCATTGAAGAAGTTGCTTTAACGAAAAAGAAGTGAAAAGACTAGAGTGGAACACCGTACACCACTTCGCTTAATACTATTTTCCACGCAACAACTTTTCAAAATAAGGGCTTATTTTGGATGTACTCGAAAAAGTGACCGGATCTAACCCGAACCATTTGATCTTTGGGCCAAAGGATACCGGTATGTGAAATTTCATCAAAATATCTTGAAAGTTACGAACCGTAGATTGGAAAAAAAATACAAGACGCACTTACGAACGGACGAATGGACGGACAGACAAACTTAAAACGGCTCAGAAAGTATTTCTAAATCTGTTGGTAAAATAAGCCCCTTTGAGTGTTGCATTCGTCCGCTTAAATTTAATAAACGGTTCTATTAGACCCGTGTAGGGTATAAAAAATTTTCTATGCCTAAATCAACTTTACAGATACACGGTAAATATTGCTTCTCTTTCTTTCTTAATTGCCAATGCTCTAAATCGAAACCTTCAAATTCAAGTTCCGACAAAAAAAAAAAAGTTTTTTGTTTTTTTTTTTTTTTGTTCACATACATATACAAAAGAGGCAAGTACTCCCACACGTATCTTGCAGTAATTTATGAAAAATTTAAAAACAGAAAGTATTATTATATTATATTCACATCTCTGAAGTTGGCATTCAAGTCTAAAGTCGATATTCAACTCTATGGATGACAATGATGATCGCTAATGGAAAAATTGAAACACAAAAAAAAACGAAAAAAAAAGAAATTATTTCCCATTTTCCCATAATCGGAGAAAGTTTTTGCTTTTCGTAATTCAAGCGATAAAACCTATTAAAACGTTTTGCTTATCTCTTATGTTATTGGTAAAGAAGGCAAAAAAAAAAAAAGGAAAAACAACAGCAGCAACCATTATTTATTTACTATAATCCTGACAGCAACTGAGCGTACATTATAAATATCAATTATGCATCTTTTTAATAATGAAAAAAAGAAGAAAAAATAAAAAAAAAAAAATAAAAAAAGGAAAAACAGCTAAAGTGATAACAATAAAAATTTCTACCTTAAATATATAAGAAGAAATGCTTTTGCTTTCAATATGTTTATGTAGCACCATAACCATAAATAGATTATCGTTGAGTAAAAATCTTAACTACACCATACTCACAAGCTAAATGCATTTGCTACTGGTGTTGGAGTTATTGTGTACTGAAGAAAATTTTTTAATCATGCAGACAGGCAGACAAGCCGTGCTTTTTTTTTTTTTTTTTTTTTTTTGATACCCATGCATACGTGTAGAGTGAAGCATAGACTGCCAACAATAGATGGAGAGCAACACTATAATCAGACAATAAAGCATGCGAAATAACAACTTTCTAACACGACAACAACAGCCGCAGCAACAGAAACTAGACAACACTACAATATAGTTATAATACACATTAAATCAAGAAAGAAATAAAAAAAGCCAATGCTCGCGTTTCAACGAATTTTGAATGCTCATCATCTTTTAAAGTATAAATATTTCCATCGAAATCAGTTAAGAGTATATGCATATCCGACATCCGACCGACGAATATCTTTAAATCCCCTGAGAAACTCAAGTCAGATTTTGGCATTACATTATTTACGTTAGAACGAATCTTTCGCTCGTTTTAATAGACGGGCTCACCCAACATGTATTTCGTACTCTCTTTAGGGGGAATTAGTTATTTTATTTATTTATATATATATATATATATATATAGACTAGCAGGAATTTTATAATCACTTTAGGAGGTATATTTATACTTTCTCCAATCAGTAGATTCGATCTTTAAATTGTGTAAATAGAAGATAAACGCATTGCAGACATTTGTCGCTTCATTAGGCGCAAGAAGAAGAGGAAGTCCGAGTGAACGGCTAATACTTCAACAACTCACACAGAAGTATTCGTAATTTTCCTATTTCTCTCGAAACTTCACAAATGGAGTTACTCAAAAGCCTTATAGCCATAGCCGCCCCCTTGGTGTAGCTTATAATTTTAATTATGATAATAAGTAAGTAAATAGAATTGATTCCCGGCTACAAAAAAAAACAGAGGTCAGAAAAAGAATTTTTTGGAAAATGAAGTCTGGTAAACTAAACTGGTGCCTGCATATTGTCAATTCGCTAAATGCTATCTTCACATCCGCAATGGCAACAAAGAAACTTTTCTTTGTATGATTGTTCAAAAGTCTTTCTATCTTTCTACTCGTCGCCTTAAATGGTATATCCTTGCGGCCTAAACAAAACTTAGTTTGCATGAGAAACGATATAAGTTGGTTCGTTTGAAAAGACGTCTTATTGGGGCGTACGTTTGATCGACATTGAGCAGACATGTCATCCATCTCACATTGAAATCGTCCCGCAAATTGTAATGTAACTTCAGGCATGTTTAATGTCCGCGTCTAGCGTCTTTTACAAGATTATGAACAGGAAGGCGGTATACTATAAATTTGCCTATATAAGAAAGAACATCCGCGTTAAATATCAGACATGGTTATAAAAGAATAAAACTAGTCCGGTGCACACAAACTCTGAATTAATGGCGAGTTGTTTACTTGACTTTTGGCATTTGCCTGATATCTACAGGACTAACTTTAATAAATCTTGGTCACTTTACAAATCATTTGCAGATCACAACAAAAGTCAAGCGATAATGTAATAAACCGAATGACTAAACTATCATATCGCCGTCTTGTTAGAAATCAAAAAATAAATATTAATCCAAAAATGCACGAAAACCATAGAAAAATAAAAGCTTCATAAAATATTGTTAGACTGGCTGTGTTGTGTACCGCTACTTATTTAAAGATTTTAAAAGACGTTAAAACTTTAAATACATTTGTTTGACGTCGATGTGAAAAGCATTCAATCAGACGTTGAACATACATAAGCTGATGATTGCTATAAGGAAAAAAATTAAAACACACATAAGCACACACAGAGATACTTAGATGATATTTCGTAATTCAGTTTGTTGTTACGTTCTCTTATAACAAAATATTTGCAGCAGTGCTTATTGTGATTATTTTCATTTTTACCTTAATATTATATACATACATTTATGATATATAAACTAAATTATACATATATAAATACACATATAAATATATATATATATATATATATATAGAGAGAGAGAGAGAGAGAAATGCTATAAATGAAAATATGATTTTAAAAATGGTAATAATTGTAAAACCATATAGTTAAAGCCGATAAGCAGTTTTATTATAAATATGTATATATTTATATAAATATTTATAAATGTATACATATACATACAAAAGTATACCTGTCCTCAATGGAAAGCAAAACCAAATTTAGATTTTAAGATAAAACAAAAAAATGTTATGGAAAACTAGTAAGAAAATTATATGCAATCTGGAGCGAAATTTTATGGCTCAATACGTCAAACAAACGTATCTCGATCAAAACGCTTTTTATCAAATTTAGTTGACATGTATATGGAATTTAATTTTAATATGACATCTATGCCATGTAAGTTATCCCAAATTTCTTTTTAATTTTCTAAAGTATGAATATGATGGAAAATATGCACATACATCGGAATCTCTTGACCGGGGAACACTCAATAATAGAAAAACACAGAGCATACGAAGCACAAAGTTGAACAAGACTACATCGTTATAGTTTCTTACATTTAGTAAATATGTATGTAGGACGAGGATAATAAGGCAAACGATTAAAACGAATAACTGTAAGAACAACGCGAATTGCGAATAAGGAAAAAGAAAAGACAAGGTAAAAGAGTAACAAGGCAGTAAGCAGTCAATATTTGAGTAGATCGATCGTTTAAGTCTAAGGCGTAGTCGAACGTTAGCGAGGCGTTAGCGACGTAACGTTATATGTGAAAAGTGACGCTTTAACTTCATACTACTATCATATAGTACGTTAATTACCCATTACCATTAATCAACATAATATATATATAGTAAAGTCGTTGAAACTTCAATTTCGACGTATGTATCCATTTGTTTATACCGATGAACTGACTAGATGTATACCATAAACTTTACTGAAAGTCTTACGTTACGTTTTTCTTTCCCTCTAATTTTGCAAAGATTTATTATAGGTTCGACTTTCGATCGTGCAATTTCAGCATCTCACACATACCTCTCAACGTCGATAGTTTGATACTCATCGACTTGTTAGGCAAAGAATCAGCCTATAGAAAAGAGCTGAACATGAAAAGGTCAGATGAAGTTTGGTTTTAGAACGGCAACAAGGGACGTATAAAATTGTCCACCCACCACAAATAGCCACAGTCAATTGTAGAAATCATTGAGCAGTGGACCTTCGTTATAAATCACTAAAGTAGTTTTTGTTATGATCCGACTACTTGGGGACATGGTGAAAGCCTATTTATACATCTTGAAAATTGTCATTTGTGTAGACTATAAGTTCGGAGCATACCTAAGTGTATGGAACATGCCATTTCTGGCTTGTCCAAAATATGAAAGATGTTTAGAAACCGCCCGTTCCCTGACAATCTTTGGCTCATATGATGAGAATGATATTATAAAAGTACATAAGCACTTGGGTATACAACGTATACGTATATATGTTGAAAAGTGTATAAATATATATATACAGATATATAAGTATAGAAGTTTATAGGTATATAAGTCTATATGTATGTATTGGTATTAAAGTAATGCATTAATAAATAGGTTCGTCGCACGACATATAGATGTCGTCGCTATTGATGAATCTGTGTGATAGTGGCAAGTGTCAAAAGAAATGTGTCAATATGTTATAAGTTCTCCTACTATTAATTTACAAAGGTCTGGTTGTTTTAGTGACGCCCTTTTTGTAGAAAACTCTGTATTTAATATATGTTGATAAAGCTTTGCTTTTGAAAAAAAAAAACACTCTTCAAGGAAAACAGTAGCTTGACAAGAGTTAATTACGCTATGCATATACGTATAGGCACTGTGCAGTTTGTTGATGTTAAAGGCGGCCCTACAATCACCGATGCTGCTGAAGTCTACGGTCGTCCAATTCGACAATGGTTTCAGAAAAGTATGCGGTTCAAGTAGTCAAATACAGCAAATCATATTTGCAATGCAAAGCGCAGAAGTAGACAGTGGTGTGATAGCTAATGGCGGCTTACCTTGCGAAGAAGCGTTGACGGATTCCAAGAAGATTGAAGGTAATGAGCGCAAGCGAAACGAGACTTAAATAAAAGAACTAGTGGTTAAAGTATCATTATTACATCAGCTCGGATTGCAAGAATTGATCAAGAATTTTTGCTTTTTATTGATTTAACCTTGCTTGTGCACTACAAGCGCAATACTGCTAATCGTAATGATAAAAATAGAGAATAAATAATAAAATTTACGGCGACCACCTAGAACATTAACATCCATTAGAGTCATTTGCTACAAGCATTATATAAACTATTAATAAGTTTTTGACACAAACATATGAATACTTCTTGCATTTATTCACATATAATTGATTATATGTACGTATACGATGTTGATATGAATAGATATTTATCCGTACGTTAGTAACGCAACACATTCAAATAATGATAAAGCGTAATAAGAAAGAAGAAAAAATATTAGAAATAGAAATAATATAAAAAGGGGGGAAAAAAAAAACGAACATTAATGTCGTTACCAGTGATAAAATCTTGATTGCAATTTACGTCAAAATATTTGATTTAAACATGAATTTGTTAACATGTAGTAAACATTTGTGCGACAGCAATTTTGCGGTTTAAAGTTTGTTACTCACTTTTTTCCCCCTCTTTTTTTTTTTTTGCTTTTTTGCATTGAAATTATTTTATTACTCGACTTCTATATTACACGCATACATTATGAATAATACACAGCAACAAACAGCACAATTACACTTTAAGAGCGCGGCGAAGCAGAGCAGCAAGATAGTGCTTATACAACTCGCAACGACTTGACCTAATCATACGCAAAAAAATACAGAAAAACAAGAAAGACAAAATTAAATAAAAAAAAAAAAAAAAAAAAAAAAAAAAAGATTAATGTTTATTATATTATAAATAAATAGGTAAAATATAAAAGTAGGTGTGTTAAATATCTCTCTCATTTTATAAAAATCGCTGCAATACACACAACAATGAATTGTAATATAAATCAAGTACACAATACAATAGAATAGAAAAAGAAAAATTAAGCAATTTGTTCAACAACTTAAAAATTTAAGCGTAATTTCTATTAAGAAAACCTACTCAAATCAAAAACTGTAGTTAAATATATTGCGCTCTGAATATCGAAACCGTGATTGGAATTTAACACCGCAAAGCTGATCAACTTCAATAAAATGTCAACAAATAACGCAATTCGCTTAACTTATCATTAGTTATTGTTACATAATGAGTTTATATCCATTACGTTGAGCGATATACACAGGGATTCAGAAATCTATTTAAATATTTAGTCAGAGTAGATTCCTTCATTCGAATGTGCGCAGAAACATCTCACACGTAATAGGAGAATAAGTCAAAAGTAAGAGCAAAGTAAAACTTCTTTAATAAGTTTTGGTTAAAAGTCGATCGACGATCCTCCCATAAATGGCACATCCACTTGGAACGGACAGCTAGATTTTGTTTATTACGAACAACTCCAACTCGACCAAAACGTCATTGAGAAACACTATCTACCTTGCCTTGTCTTTGTTGACAATAAAGCATTCTTATAATCTAGAATCACTCTGCTTCAATAAGAAGCAAAGTTGCTCTAGTAGGATGCAACTCATCATTAAATACCTTACACCACTTGTCTTATTAAGGTATAACGATTTTCGAAGAAAAGGTGTTATATACTGGAAGCAATCGGGAAAGTGGCCCGATCTAAACCATTTTCAATGGCTTTCGTCCTTAGTCAACAAACAAGTCGATGTTTCAAATTGCATCAAAACATCTGGAAAATTGCGCTCTGCAGATTGAACACAAGAAAGCAAAACGGACAGACCGACAGACAATCTTAGAAAAGCTTTAATGAGCGGAATTAATGCCTAAATCAATCGGTCGGTGGGATCAAAAGGTGGGTCTATCTCAAATCTATTGGGTGCAGAGTATAATAAACAAGCACAGAAAAAAAGTGTTCTGTGTTATATATATGGGAGTTGGTATACATGCGGTCTTATGATGATGACGATGGACCCACAATGTTACATATCTAGTAGGTTCAAACATCATTTAAAATATATCAAAAATCTGGAGTGATTTTAATTGTCGGAAATTTTTATACCCACCACCGAAAGGTATACACATTTGTCCGAATATTTGCAACACCTAAAATGAGACTTTAGAGACGCCTGACAATCTGGATTTTTTTGTACCTATTGATCTGTATCAAATTCTCTATCGATATGAACATGGCCGCCTGATTGTACGTTCCCTTATTAGTCTGTCCGTACGTCTCTTTAATCGTACTCGGCAAAAACATTAACATCGTTACACGAAAGTTGGCATTAACAACGGATCAAGCCGGTTGAAGCAAATGCCTACAATGCAACATATGCGAAAAATCCTTCTGTCTTCAAAATGGGTGCTCTTTATAGTTTATGCACTACAACAAAAATGAGCATATTCTATTTTAAGATAAATATGCTTTGTACAAAACATCGGCCACAACCGAATAATATAATTTTCTTCCTTGACGTCTGTCATTCAGGGTATAATAATTTGTGTAGTTGTACGCAACAACCAAAAGGAGTTGGGATAGCACAACCTCTTTTTACTCCCATCGAATCACAGAATCACTTTCTCAATGGATTTAAACTTGTCTGCCCGTGTGTCCATCTGTCCGTCTTGTTTCCTGATGTTCGACATATAGTCCGCATCTTTTAAAGTATTTTAATGAATTTAGTACATTGATATGTTCTGGCCCACGCATGAACGCTATTGCCTTTTTCGATCATTTCCACTTCTAATATAGTTTGAAAAGCTATTATGTGAATAATTCTGGAATGAGTTAGGATGGTTAAAGTGGAGTTTGCTATGGCCCAATATAGCCTTCTTACTTGTGTATAATTAATTAATTTAGTTTCTTACGTATACGCAAAGTCTTTTTTGAAGACGTTGTAGTCGCAAGACAGTGACAATATTAGCTTTTTCTGAAAATAAAAGTCCTTTGAGACATACCACAAATACGGGTGGGGGGGTCTTAATTTTCTGAAATTTTTTTTATAATGCAATTTATGCATTACGCTCTTAATGTCCAAAATGCGAGAAATTTATTGAAGGGAACAAAGATATTGAACTTACTCAACTTGAAATGACTTGTAAAACTTATTGTATTGCTATTAACAGGTTAGCATACATTTGATCAAAATAAGAATTTGAAAATAAAAAAAATTTAAAAAAAAATATATTCATGGTTTTTGGAATTTTATGGAATTTCATTTCCCCATTACTTGCAGAGGAGATAAACTGGATTTTCTGTAAAGGAAACGCAAATTAAAAATTGTTTATCTTAATTTGTGTGGCTTTCAATTAAAACGATAAAAGCCATAAACAATTGAATCATAATTGTATACATAGATTAGTATGCCCCCCACATGCTTAGCAGAACCGGCAATCATACGCAATATCGTGCAGTAACGCATCCCGGTGGGAATAAATGAAATTACTGTTGTTACCGTTAAATGAGTGTTTGAAAAAATATTAACTTGAAGCGAATAACAAGTTAAGGCCTTAAAAAATATTTCGGACAATCTTTTTTCTTTTCTTTTCTTTTCTTTTTTTTTTTTTTTTTTTTTTGCTTTTTTTTTTTTTTTTTGATTTTCTAAAGCTGTTCTCCTTTTGTATATATTTGTGTGACAGCGGACTATTAAATTATTATAAAACAATTTAGAAAATGTATGTAAGTTTTCAGTGAACATAAACTGAAAAGCAATTTTCGATTCAACATTGTCAATCATGACAAACTGCACCACGCACGTATATGCGTGTGTGAGTTTATGCTTGCGGACTAGTGTTTACACATAGCTAAAACCTAAACAGAGAGACAGCAACAAACAAAAACAAAACCAAAAAAAAGAAAAAAAAAAAAAAGGAAACAAAGCAAACATAAGATAAAACAAAACTCTAAAAAACGGAAAATGAACAATGAGCGTAGCTGCCTTTAAATTTCTGTCGGTCTATCTATGTATGTGGTTAGAGAAAAGTGACATATATGCCACACAGATACGTTAGCTAGCAAATAGCAACAACAATAATAACAATAACAATAATAATAATAACAACAACAACAACAATAGCAACATCAATAACAAACCGATGTTTTATATATTGTTTCTGTTGTACGCTTTAGTAACACTAGTAGAAGTAGTCGTCTGTAGTTGTTGTAACAGTAGTTTTGTTGAAGTTTAAATAACAAATAACGCACATTAAACGCAACAAGTATTTACAAGCTTTTCCTTGATAGTCGGGTATCAACATTACTGGACAGAAGGAAAACGGTTTTGTGCTCCTATTGCCCGTGTGTGTGGTGTACGGTGTGCGGTGTGCGATGTGCGATGTGCGATGTGCGAGTGCAGTTACATGCATATTTAATATTTTATTGTGGCACATATATAAGTTTAGCTTTTAAAGTAGTTATTTCCTTTTAAAGGTCTTGTGTGTGCCCGTATATTTCATCTCCCTTCATCTACTTCTCTCTCTCTTTCTCTTACTCCTTATGTCTTTCTTTCTCTCTCTTTCTCTCTCTCTCTCTCTCTCTCTCTCTCTCTCTCTCTCTCTCTCTCTCAATCTCTAGCATACGCAAACCCATACACACATACGCACATTTAAAGTGAACTCAAAAGCTGTAATTATATTATTACTTCAATAACAATTTTCAACATAAGTTTTGTTGTGATGCATACACAATGATGATGACGATGACGATGACGATGACGACGACAATGTTGACGATGACGTTGATTACAGTGACTAAGACGAGGTTGACGATGACCACATAATGTTAAGGCAGTAAGACGGGGCGCTGTCTATGGGCTACTGGCAGTACGTGCCTCTTATAACAGATGAATGGCTGAATGGATGGTTAGATGTTCATAACCGACCTCGCAGTCACAGCCCAAGTAAACGTTTACTCCTCATATGTGTGTACCAAATGGGATCTTTTTCTTTATTTTTCTTCGTTTTTTTTTTTTTTTTTTTTGATGAAACTAATGCTGTTGTATGCATCGTTGTTGTTGTTGCTGAATAACCATGGTGTTGTGTGGCATGATGGACAACATCAGTTTTGATGCCTTAGCAAACTTTGAATTGTCTGATTTTCCAGTTGATATCGGTTGGTTACTCTTTCTTTTTTTTTTTTTTGTTTTCTTTTTCTTTTTTTATAGTTGTTATTATCATAAAAAAATAAAGAACAACTAATTGAATTAAATAATAGAATGAAAAGGAAAAGTTATCGCTCGCATATAAATACACGTATTTTTTGTCCCGTTAAATATCAGATGTGTTATAATTTTTTTGATTATTCTTTTTTTTTTTATTATTATTCTTTATTTCCTTTTCGTTTTTAGCTTAAAGTGACAGTTTTGGATAAAAATGATAGCCCACCGGTCTTTCGTGACACTCCGTTAACATTTAATGTAAGCGAAGATTTAAATGCTGGCCATCTAATTGCGACAATACGCGCCTCAGATCCCGATACTTTGGGCTCATTATCATACAGCGTGTTGGGCGGTGATGATGGGAAATTTCTTTTAGAACCCGATACCGGGAAATTACGTCTTAAAGATGCTTTAGATCGTGAATTAAAGAACAATTACAAGCTGCGTGTACGTGTCAGTGACGGTGTCCAACATACCGATACATTAATTATAATTGAGGTAAGTGAGAATTAAAGATGTGTTTATAAAATTTATATGTTTGTGAGTACAAGTTTATAATTATTAGTGAGTTTATCAACAATCGAACGAATTGATAGGATATAATTTTGGTGATGCGGTTCGTGAGGGGTAGAATCTTAATGCGTATGCACTTTCACATATCCCATGTTTGTGAGTTTATAGAAATTTTGCCGACATGTAAACAGCCCTACATCTACAAGGACCAAATATTCTGACCTGTGTGTGTCATCTTTCTTTTGCTTTAACGCGAAATGAAAGGACATCTAACAAAGTAACTCTAAGAATGGAAAAACTATAGAAAACGACCCACATAAGAAAGTATAACTCTAATATTATCATCACAACAACAAAAACCAAAGTTATTGCTACTAAATATTAGCCAGTGCTCGTGTACATTTCTTGAACCGATAGTGCAATTTATAAACTACGTTATAAACAATTTCAGAGAATAAAGCCACTGCAGGTTTTTACTACGCCTTGGAGATATCAGAAAAACCAAAGTTTGTATATAATAAATCTTATTACCCATCTGACAATCGGTCCATATGTGAGGTGTTAACGATGATAAACCCTTCGCCCTTAATTCTCTCAAACACTATAATAACAAATTTCGACGACTATACTCAGAATGAATACACCTTTTAAAGTGCAAAATATTCAATAGAAAATCTAATGAAAAATTGAATATAAAATATTTAGTGTTTTACTTACGCCCAAGATATCATGAATCTGATGTCTTAAAGAGCGCTCAAAATCGCAAGGAAATTAAATAAAATCTCACTTCAATTTCGTAAAATTTTTCGTAATTAACTTAGTTTCTTATTAGGTCGAGTCGCAAATAACTCCCTAGGCAGCTAATTGGAATCTATTGTTCGCATTTACCTACAATAAGCCACCGAAACAAATGAGGATGAGAGATTCAGTTAGTCTTCTTTCGGCTGTCTTATGGGGTGCAGGCTACATTCAACTGTTTTTCCTAATCTCTGAAATGGAGAATGGGAATTTAGACAGAGCAATAGAGTTAAAGCGACAGCTGAAAAGATATATAGATGAAGGACTGATAACATATCGGGCAATCCGAAACCGGCTTGTAAAATTCCACTCTGAAGATACGACCTTAAAGTCCTTCCTTTTAAAAGATAATATTGGAGCAAATACATGCCAATCGATAAGAGGTATAGCGAAAGATTGAATTCCTCACAATCAAGTGTTAAATTAATAAAATATTGATGTTTAATGAAAAAAAAAAAAAATATCCGGTCAAAAAACGGAAGTTACTTAGGACTTCACCTAATACATATACGGAGATGATAAGATATGGTACATAACCTAGCTTGTTGCATAGACGAGGATAATACAAATAGGAGTTTTCTTGACAGCTAGGTTTTCCCGGTAACTCTTAACGTTCTCTAAGACGTAATAATAAATGTAGGATGGTCTTAATTCATTGAAATTTTTTGAGGTTTCCGGTTTGTACATTACGCGTTTTCAGTAGCTACGCATGATAGTCATTGCCATTAGCATAATTTTATTTATATATATAGATGTTTGCTAAATTTTTTTTACTTCGAGGTACGCCATAGCATAGCAAAAACGAAATTATATTAACTAACGAAAAAGTTACTTGCATAAGGCAATTTTTGGAAATCCGTAAGTTCCGATATAACATATTATACCGTTTCATTAAAAAATTTCACTTATATTTACGTAGAATATTCCTTCTGGCTGATTTGCAAAAGCAAAGCTTTGTTTTCTATATTAATAAGCAACGTTTGATTAAAGATGTTTAAGCGGGAAATAATACTAGTTACGTTTGTTCTCATTCCAAGTTTTCTTGTAAAGTGATTAATTAATTAGTTAAGTGGAATTCTTAGATATTCATTTAAGTGTTCGACAAAAAAATATACTAACGCTCATAATATGTATCGACTTTTCTATATTTTCTCACACTTATGGCAAATATACATACATATATATATACATACTCGCATAAATATATATATATTAGATGTGCATATTTCAAGCCCATCACCTTATGACGGCGGCAATATAACTTTTTCCAATAATTTGTAACGCTTCACAACGATGCACATGAAAAAAATTGCAAAATAAAAATACACTTCACCGCATTACCGCTTCATATCGACCTAATTTATATGTACCCAAATGAAAAGTCTTCAACTTACATAGGAAACTATGTTCTCTGGGCCATTTATGCAAATCAACAGAATAGGCCCTGTTCATGCAATAGTGTGTTCATAATATACGTATAAGCAGTTGCTTTAGAAATCAATCAATTCAAATTATTTACTTACAACTCTTAAGATTAAAATGATAACGATATCAACCTGATATCTTTCATATATATGTATATAATTTGCCTATAATGAACCACTTATTATAGATAGATAAATATCTCTCTCTCTCTATATATATATATTTATATATATATATATGCATATATATCTTCAGTAAATTCACATTAATATTCAGGGCAAAAGGAGATCAAATATAAGTCTTAAAGACAATCTACAGTCTGAAGCAGATCGATTCTAAATCTTCTATATATACACATATACCTAAGATAAATATTCATCTTTAAAGAGGTCTACATTAGCCTTCAGGTAATTGGATTAAACGTTGGGTATTCAAAATTCGTTTGATGGCCATATACTCGTCTGCTTAATTTGCGTTTCCTTTCTGCCGTTCGTAGCATCACTTTTTTTTCTTTTATTTTTTTTAACTAAAAAAAAAAATTTAGTCAGTTCATAGCGCTCAACTTCATATATTTTATTCCTATAATTTTAGTTATTATTGTTTTTGTTGTTGCTGGTAATTTGATAGCTTGCAACGTGTTAAATAAAAAACGCCTCAATGATTACTTCAATGCGCCTCTCTTTTATTTTATTATTTTACTTTGTTACCAGAACCAAAAACAAAAACAACAAATACGTACATATATAGTATTTGCGCCCCCTACTAGCATAACCAACACTATACAGATTTTTTGTGTTTTCAATGTAGTGCCAACCATTTAGTCAGTCAGTCAGTCAGTCACTCAGTCACTCAGTCAGCCAGTCACTCATTCAAACCGTATAACTCTGCATTAACTAGAGAGTCCTTTTCGGTTAAAAGGGTTTTCTCGATCAATGTTGAGATGGCTGTTGGCAAAACTTTGAAGCTTTGTTGTAGCTGTTGTTTTATTTATTTATTTTTTTTCTGTTTTTTTTTTTTTTTTTTTTGTATTTTTGAAGAGCAAAGAGATGCTTTTGTGATAAAATCAGAATATGGATTACATAAAATGCACACACATTCATATCCCAACATCGAGCCATCAACCCAAGTATAGTGTGATCATATTATAAACACGAAGAGGAAAAAATGTTCTGACACACTGGAATACTATATATATATATATATTCTTCCGAACTTTAGAACCGATAGTTTGTCCAAAGAAGGAAGAAAGATATGAAAGAATGTGTGTGTGCGCGTTTAAGAAAAACTGAACTGAACACAAAACGCCCTTTTGGAATTTGCTTTACATTATATTTTTATTTTTTTGTTGTTTTCTTTTCGTTATTTTTTATTTATTTATTTATTTTTTTTTTGTTTGTTGCAATTTTTTTCTCTTTAACATGTCATGCCAAGAAAATGTTATGGTATACCAGCCAGTAGAGTGTTGGTGCTGCCAAGTGAAGTGTTTATAACATGTCCACTTAGTGAAGCCTTCTTTTCATCTTTTCGTTATAGTAAAGAGATCACACACTCACACATACGAAAGGACAGAGCACCGTTGTGGTATTATAACTTTATACTGTATGCATATAGAGATATACATACATGTGAACTGTTGCGATGGTCATAAACATAAACGCACCCATACAAATATATATATATATATATATATATATATATATATATCTCATACATGAGAGCTTATAGTTAAGGATGTCACACAAATAACTGGCTATGATTCATAAGTGTTAAACATACAATAAACACACTTTACACTAAACTATTTATGCAGACGGGATATAGAGTGTTTACAATAGTATTGTGTGTCTCTGCATGTGAAGGTGTGTGCTTTTTTCATATGTCTCTGTGCGCTTCTGAGTGTTTGTGGGGGGTATAATGAAATAATTTTTTCCTTCTCATTTAGAGCATATTTACCTAAAACCTCATATACTTTTGTTAAACATTTTGCTTAAAGCATACAATCAAGAAAAAAAAAAAAAAAAAACATATTTTCAAGGTCTTTTAAAAATCGTCATTGAGATGCAGCGTTACGGAGCGGGAGAATGTTTTAAGTAAATTTCTACACAACTTTTGAAGTAGCGTTTGTGACTGTGCCAATATTTATATATAAACAATTTTTTAACACCGTAGGTATAAATGACAAAAAGCCGCCAAAAATACGACTCTATATGAAACTGAGTATAAAGCGAGCCACAATAACAAAAAACAAATTGAAATTTATGTGATTTTCTGTTCAACCTCGACTATACGAATATCTGTCTACACTACTTTACCAGTTTAGCAGTTTAGCCGGCTTAAAGAGAAAAAAAAAAAAAACAAAGCTTAATAATAAAAAAAAAAAAAAAAATTGTATTAAGGTCGCATTATTCGCACTTTATAGTTCATTAAATGCTTTCTGGTTACCAGAAACACATGTAAAGAGCCAACAATGTATCAATGTTAACTTGGATTAAAGTTTATTAAAAATTAATATTTTATATGTAGCTATATTTATATATACATTTATATGTATATATATTTATATATGCAGATATACATATTGCATATACGTTAACACATATATATATTTATATGTATATGTATATATAAATCTTGCGTATATATATGTACACAAAGTGGTATATTAAGCGCAAACTTTATTGAAAAAATATGCTTACGTTTATTTCGAAAATGGTCTAATTCCACATTCTCCTAAATAATCATTTTGATATGTATATTTTCACGACATAACGCAAACATTATAAGAAAGCCTTAAAATTAAGGTAAAAGATATCCATATCAAATATCGATTTCTGTCTAACTGACATATCCCCTAATTACTAATTATATCGATGTTTGACGCAAAAAACTTAAGTCTATTTAATACGAATATATAGTACAAAAATGGTTTGAGTACGTCATCATCAATTCCTCCAAATCCACTCTTGAATACATTCTCCAGCAGAGAGTACTGCTATTTTTGCACAATAGTATTTACATAAGGCAGCCGCGGTACGCACATGAGACACGGTCAACAATGGACGCATGAAAACTATTCAACTGAGACATTCTAGCCTATTGTTGAAAGTACACATTCTTTTATATATCCTATCAAGTTGTAAACGACGCTCAGTACTAGGGGGTTTAAATGCGTATAAAGGAGGCCTTAATATATAACTAACTAACTTCATTCAAAAATTTTTCCGTTCTTGTATGTGCATTATGATCTAGATAATGATAAATATATTATTTATGATCAAGGCTTGAGCTTTACTGTACAGGGGTTATGTCAAAAAATAACCAAATTTTGGATTTAAATAAAAAAATTGACTCAATATTCTTAAATAGATGAAGTTATTATTATTTTTTTTTTTTTTGCTTTTCATTGAACTTAGTGCTAGTGATCTTTAGTGTCGCGTATAGTGCTCTATCTCAGTATCGCTTTCGCTATATATCGTTGTGATACGTTATTGCTTACACGATCCAGTCCTACTTCTGCCGTCCTTTATTCTTACAGGTCATTCGATTTTCTTCTGGATACATAGTGCACTCCAGAAACGAGCGGCATTACTTTGCATTTTGGGGACTTTCAATGTGGGTAGTTCAGGTTGTAAAGAAGGAATGGAATGAAGTTGGCAATGGTATAGTAACTAATTGTATTTTCTTTTCATTTTGTTTTGTTTGAAGTTAATCGAAAGGATATCTAACTAGCAGCCAATAAAAAGGCCTCCCTAGATAGGTATAAAGCACTAAAAAATTAAGCTAATGACAATAAAAAAGTACTTGCTCGCTTATGGCTTGAAAATCGATCTTCAATATAAAAAAATCAATCTATTCATAATTCTTTCCTTTTTTTTTTTATCTAATAGAGTAAACAGTGGCTTAGCCTACTTCTTTTATTCCAAAAGTTATTGCGTAGTAAATACTGAAATAAATAGAGTTAGGCCATTTTTATAAATAACCTTTTGTGTTTATTCGTATTTGCTTTACTTTAATACAACTATCAAGAGCAAGGAACGCCATCAAAGCGAAAGAAACCTTGATACGATTTATGCACAAAAGAGATAAAATCAGGTCAACTTATAATTGAAAAAGTATGCAGCACTAATTTTGTGTAAAGCAATCTTGTGCGTCAACATTTTTAATTCGGGTAACAACCAAATGAATTTAACACTTAAGCTGAGTGTAAAATGAGATGAACATCGATATTAATTTTTGATAATTTCGTAAAAGCAAAAAAAAAAAAAACAAAAAAATCAAAAATTTATATTTCGTTTTCAAGTCCGATATCTCATTATTTATTATTTCATTAGCATTAATAATAAAAGATCGCTTATTCACACTTTTAACCGAATTGGCCGAAAGTGTTGCTATACATGACAAATTCCAGGCTTAACAAGCAATTTTTTAAACTTTTTTGTTGGCGCAATATTTTATGCAATCAGTAATCATGGCTTGAACTATATATATATACATATATTTTGTTTCTTGGAAGTTCTTGGAAACAAAACGTTAAAGCAATAAAATTCAGTCAATCTTGTTGATACGGGAACGAGACGCAGCCTATAGCTCAAGGTAATTGCTTAGGATAAAAATACCTATATTCCTTTTATGAGATTATATCTGAACGCTCTCTTACTCTTGAAATGACTTTTAGACGCAGTTGTTTTAGGGTTCTTGGACACATCCATCAGTACTGATACTAAGAAATATTAGTTGTAATTAGATTTACTGTGAACGCTTTATAGTCAACTTAAGTTAACCAGTTTTGTTAAGGATTCTTCAAGCAGCTTTAAGATCAAAAATCTGCTCTCAGTGATTCTATAATTGTGCCAATGATGACTTTACTTTTTAAACCTTGTCATCGTTTTCGTAACTTAGCATAGTGCTAATCTGCCAGGTTCAATCTTTATATAACTCGTACAAATGATTTTCGAACTTCAGAGCGCTTCGCTCTTTTATAGAATATTTATGGATTTTTTATGTACCCACAATACTTTATACCAAGTAGACTGCAACTAATTAATTTTGTAATTAAAATTCAATTCAATTCTTTTCGTGGTTGTTTTGATGCTGCCGGCATATTGTTATTCATAGTTGAAAACATTTATTTACTTATTTAGCCTATTTATTTACAAATGAAATTCCATTAAAATAAGTTAACAGCCGAACTCAATTGACTCTTGGAACTAAATATTATGCGAATTATTATTGAAAACTAATACAAAATATATAAGGAGAAGAAAAGAAAAAAAAATGACGAAAGGATAAAAAGAATAAAATTCATTTATTACGTTATCAAATGTAATAATTGGAAGCCATTGGAAGCATGCAAAATCTTGGCAATCGATAACAGTAAACAACACAAGACAAATTTATTTTTATAAGAAAGCAAAGAGACAAATTCAAAAGAAGCAAGACTTGCTTTTGAAAGGATTCTGTTGAGTCTACACAACACCTACAGAAAGGAGACAACATGAAATAGGGATACTCAAGTGTTGATCCGACAAAGCTCATGTATAGCCTTTTTGTAATGTACAGATCGTTAAACTCCTTGGACCACTTAAAGAGAATTCTATGAGCAGATTAAAACGTAATCTTTGATCCAATAAAACTCCTAAATCCATGAACGAATCTACGTTTTCCAATTTTTTGTGGATGAATGAAGTACGCAGTAATGAATCAGTTCCTCTTTGTGAAAGCAAGCTTCCTGCATTTTATTAGATCTAATATCACAGAATTTAATGAGCGCCATGTAATCAAATAAGTCAAGTCGCTTTGATGTTGACAAGGATTCGATCCCAAGGAAAAGAAAGAAAACAGTTTAACATCGCTAGCGAACGTTAAGATATGGCTGGATTTAAACACTGAAGGGAGACTATTGAGGGACAGCTGACGTCACAGGGCCTTCCTCCAAGGTGATGGAGTTAAACAGAACCCCAAATAGTTTGTTAAGAAAATGGGAGCTTACCTATTTCAGTACGGACGAAAGGAAGTCATTTGTGTAAATTGTGGTTAAGTAAGTCAAATGCTTTACTAAAGTCACTATATCGGGCATCCGTACGAGAGTCACATTTCCAAGCCAAATTGAAAAAAACGACAAACACAGTGTCAGTTTTGCACTTTAAATTTTACAGTTTTGAAGATTTTAACAGATGCACTGATCAAAAAATTATACAACTTCTCGAGCAACTTATGCATACTTCTCCATATTGAAACGAATGAAATTCTATTTTGTCATCATTGAATACAATCCAACAAGACGGACAGACGGACAGAAAATCTGAAATGAATTCAGAAAGTAATTCCTCTACTCTCCATACTCTTATATCACATATGGTGTTGGGTATAGCGTCAATGACGAAAGGAATGAAGAATCATTCCTTCAATTTTCTATTTGCAAGAAAGCGCAAATGGATCGTAATCCATGCGATCGTAGGTCATGCGACCTACATGGAAAACATAATATAAAATAACGTATGTAATTTAAGAAATTCCGTTGAGAACCTTGCGCTCTTTCGCTCCTACCATTCCATTAAAAGAGGTTTAATCTAAACCAATCGATATTTGAGGACCAGAAAGTTCAGATATAACAAAACATTTTGTGTAAATTTCTGTTCCCAACGCATACGTGCGACTGTGAACGTACTTTATTTCCACTTGACATCTGACCGTTGCTGTATTGAATACTCTACTCTACTACGGTAAAGCCGAATTGCTGCGACAGACGCTGACACTTCATTCTAAGTAATCATCACCGTGTCTGTACACGTATAAAGGACATTCCCTGAGCCACTTGTCAGTTCTTGTATATTCTCTATTATGCTTTTTATTATTTTCTATCGTGCTGCACCGAAAGGAGCTTATCGAATATTTCTTGTAGATGTTATATATACATATATTCGTATATATTTAAATATATACATTACTTAGATAGATATATTATATCAATCACCAGCCTAATATTTTTGGAGATTATATTTAAGGAACTCTCAAAATAAATGGTTCTTGTTCTTCACGTTTTTCAGAATAACCCTCATAAGCAGTAAGATGGCTTAGTAATTAGTTATTTATTCGAGTTCAAATCTGGTAAACTAAATCAAAAATAATAGTTTAAAAAATAAAAGTTTAATACGCTCCAATTTTGCATAAGTAACTTTGTAACGACACGAAGTGGTGTGGAAAGTAAAATTTGCGGGAACTAAATAAAAAATTTGTTAATCATTACGCCTACCAGTTATGAAAAATATACATTATCTTTAAAATGCGATTTCTCATACAGATATCAACTCATATAGCAAACAAATAAAGATGCAGCTTATTCGTCTCAGCATTCGTGTCTAAAGACAACTGAAACACTGACACTTATTTCTTTCTTCTTTTGTATCTCTCGCGAACGCGAATAAAAGATGTATCCGTTTTTTCATTGCGTTTGCAAAAACCCAGAGGCGTTGTACAGCTCGGAAACGCAAATAAGTCATCCGTGAATGTATTCGTCTGTCAGTAGGTCCATTCCATCCATTGTTTTTTAATAGTCAAAAAGGAAAAAAATTTTAAATAGCAAATTGAAAACATTATTATCAGACTTACAACGAGTGAAAGTTGCAAAAATAAATTTTATGCACTAAGTTTGCCAATGAACTAAAAATTTGAAATTAAATTAGTCTGAAACTTTTTAAAATTGTAGCAGATAACCAAGTGAAATTTTGCGGCAAATATTTATGATAACCACATAAATACTTCATGGAAAACTGGTTCTCATTTACCCATTGGCAAGCATACAATTAACTAAAAAAAAAGAAAACTTAGCGGTTTCCTTGCATTTACTTTAAATGATGGGTACCCAAAATTCGCCCCGAGGTGCACATAACTTCTTCTTCTTCTTTTTATATGATCTTTTTTTTTTTTTGCTTTTTTTGTTGGCTTCTATGGCGGGTGTGTATGTTTTCTTTAATACATTATCATCATCGCCATTATCATCTTCATCATCATTATCGTAATATCCTGTGTATAGTAAGACACAACGCCAGACAAGTCTCTTAAACATTGTCAGACAGACGCAAGCATGACATGAATGCGAAATGACAGCTGTTTCCACCTTTTTGAGAAACATATCGAAACGGGTAGAATGAATTGCATTTACCAACATACCATACGCAGTAATGTTGCGAAGAAGACAATTCAATGAGCTAAACAGCTTGCAAACATAGAGAATTGTGTGTATTAAGACGAGAAGAAAAATAACCGCAAAAACCACAAACATTTAATTTTAATTTTTTCCCTTTGATATTTTGATATTTAAAACAAAAAAAGGAAAAAAGGGAAAATTATAACAATAATAATAATTTGAATCAAAACAATAGCTGGATATATATATATATATATATATATATATATATATATGTATATATTATTTAATAAAAGCTTTTTATTAAAACTTATTTTGATTAAAGTTAATTTTAATTTATTATGTAATTTGTTCTTCTCTTCTTTTCGCCTTTTCTTTTCCCTTCTTTGCTTTTCTCGTTCTTTTTTTTTTTTTTTTTCTTGTGTTTTTCTGCTTACTGTGCTTTCGCCCACGACAGGTGAGCGACACCAATGACAATCCGCCTGTGTTTGATGTGCCTGTTTATTCGTTTGACATACCAGAGAACGCCCCACGTGGCTATCAGGTTGGTGTGATTGCTGCCGCAGATCCAGATTTGGGTAATAATGCCGTCGTCACATATACCGTAATATCGGACTGGGCCAACGATGTATTTAGTTTGAATCCTCAAACAGGCGTCTTCACTCTGACAGCTCGTTTAGATTATGAAGAGGTAAGCTTATACACATATATATAAATATATATATATATATATATATAGGTATATATAAATAACCCTTTAAACTACTTGATTAAAGTGATATTTATCTTTATTTTTTTTTTTTTGGTTTTTAAATTCTTTTCTTTTAAAATTTGTTTAAAAATTAATAAAAATTCCTCATATACATACATACAAACAGATGCAGCATTATATTTTGGTAGTCCAAGCGCAAGACAATGGTCAGCCCAGTCTATCTACCACTTTGACGGTTTATTGTAATGTTTTGGATTTGAATGATAATCCACCAGTATTTGATGCCATGAGTTATTCGATGGAGATTTATGAGAACGTCTCGATTGGAACACCTGTAGTGACCGTGACGGCCGCAGATATTGATTCAGGTAAGCGTCAGTGTGTGCATGCACACGTATTTTATATGTTTATATAATTGTGTGGATCATATTTTTTGCGTGATTTTAATTTATTATTTACGAGTTATAATATGGTGTGTACGCGCACATATAATCGCAGCACACACATATATGCATACAAATGTACGTGCATATGTCTCGTACCAAGCATATATGTACATAGGCGTGTGTATACTTATGTAGGCCCGTGTCTTTTAGAACTTAAAAATTTTTGTAAAGCTTTTGATGCTAGCCGTTGGGGTTCTGTGAATTTGTTTTTTTTTTTTTGTTTTTTCTTTTTTTTTCTCCTTTTTCATCTTTTATTAAACTGAAATTTTTTCGTTCCTTTATTATTGTAAATTGTTTATGCATATATATGCATACATATGTGTGTAGATGTATGCATAGGTGTATGTGTGTGTCAATTTGCAATTTTGCATAAAATTTATTACGGTGATTATACCCGATTCTTGGAAAATAGTAAAAGTAAATTGATTTAAGCTCTTGAAGCTGTGCACCAACAGGTTTTTAGTGCCCTATACTACTAGTGGCACAATACATATTAACTTTGTGCAGATATTTTATTTTATTTCAATTTTTTTCCTTTTTTTTTTTTTCAATTACTTACGATTACTTTGAACTTCTTTTTGCCACTACTTTCTTTTTCTTCGTCAGTGTTGTTAACATATTTCATTGCAGGAAGTGCGGAAATTCGAAATGGGAATAAAGTTGTTCTTTATGGTTAATTGTATCTTAATTAAGCATAAACTAATACGAATATTTTTAACTAATGAAATTTTCTACAATAAAGTCGTTAGATGCCTACCATCTGGCATCTACCTCTGGTGTTCGTGACATTCCTTATCTATCTTTAATTTTTAATAAGTGGAATTAGGTCTATGGATTGCTGCCAGGTTTTTTAAAACTCAGTTATCGACAGCAGAAAATTCCTTCAATCGCAGAGATATCGAAACAAGCAAAAAGTCCATCTGTTTGTTCAGCTCACGACAGGCTTTCCGTACCGCTGCCATTGTTTTATTTCATATTTTGATTCGATCATTTCGCGACATCAAAACAAATAATCGAACATTTTACAAGAACATTACAAGTTCTCGATTAACTCATTCTTCTATGATTCAATGACAGTTTTTACCAGATTACAGTTTCAAAAGTAATTGGTCTGTTGACGTACGACAAAATGCTTGAAAGAGATATGGGAAAATCGCAAAAATGTTAGCTGAATTTACAAATTTGAACGATAGTTTAACATAAGTAAAAATACTGCTGCATACAATTTAGAAGCTGTTTAAAAAACCTCACTGATACATTATACGGAGTTCAGAAAAACAAGTGAAAACATTATAGTCGGGCAAGACGGGCCATTAAATACCTTCACCTCATACTTCACTTAACACAATTCTTCACTAATTTTAAGATGAGATATAAAAAATTATACCTTGTCGCCAAATAATGATTTACCTTCCAAGAGAATCTTCAAATGTGGCGTGGCGCGCAACATATACCTAAGTTAGTTACAGCTTGTTCTTGGGTCAAGTTACCCTCATGGACCAATTTTAATTGTAAAATATCAAAAATTAGATATTTTTGTCATTTAAAAGTTTAATCTTCAGAAGCACTCGTATAAGCGATGGAATCCATAAAATTGATCTACGAGGGCAAAACGTATAACAGTTAGTTTTAATGTCAAGTTACTCTTATGAACCAACTTTAGTTATGAAATATTTAAAATTAGACGATTTTGTCATTAGATGAGGCAGAGTTTAGCACTATACCAACATGGCCCAAATGTGATACAGTGAATTGTTATGTTATGATAGACCAATTATCACTACGATATATTAAAAATTAGACGCTTTTGCCATGTAGGCGCTTACCATAATTTGTATAGGGTATAAAAATAGTAAAAAAAATACAATCACTTGATGGGAGCAATTTCCAACTTATATTAAATACTATCAAGAATAGCGCATCGTACCGATGTTAAAGGAACTTACGCATTTACTTGCTTTATCTGGCCTTTACTGAGAATTTTGAGCATGCATTTTCCATTTGTAAGAGATCTGTTCCAGGCGCCCAATGTATACACATTTTTACCTCTCTTAAGCATTCGCTCAAAGATATTTTTATTTTTCTTGGGTTGTTCGTACATATTTGCTTTCAGTGTACTTTTATATCTAAATTAAAATATGCAGTTAATAGCTCAATGGAAAACTTAACGGATGTAAAGAGGAAATTTTACCTTAACACCTTACTCTAGATGTACGGAAACATGTTACAAGTCGCAAAAACAACCAAAGGAACCACAAATTTGCTTAAAACCTGAAATTTCACCTTGAACCTGATGGTTCCTTTTGCATTGTTATAATTATTTTCATTTTAACTTATCATCCCAAACTCTTTGATCGGGATTCAACCCTTAACCACCGAGACTCTACCGAAATTGGTCCATAACAATCCATAAGCCGCGCGTTCAAATCTTAAGTGCAGTAGAGTTTTCAAAACAGGAGAGGATATGATCTAAGTGATTCGGTAGCCTTTAAATCCATGGTTTGTGAATTTATATATAAAATGTATAGATAGAAAATAAAATAAAAAAATTATCGCTGTTTTTTTAAGTTGTTTTAGCTTTTTCTGCACTTTGGGCGAGTATGAAAAAATATCACATCCCTTTCATATCACATCGTATTCCTAATCGATCGAGGAATGCTAACGTCAAATGTCAATTCCCTTTCTTAATTTTTGCAGTTGTGGCAAATTGCGAGATTACCTGTCAAATTGACGCGTTTCCCTAAAAGTAGTTGTAGAAAATTACATTGGCTTTTCATATTGCAAAAGTGGGCGCGTCCCAAAAAAGAAGAGTAAACATATACATTATATCATTAAAAACTAATAAATAATATCGAAACAGATCGATTTCCTCATTGACTGGTGCCGTAACTCTAATGCTAAATTAATCAGATATGTTGACTTGTTTGTACGGGTACGCTTGTGGGCTGTGTTGGGTATAAATCCAGCATATTCTCTGATAATTCAAGGCATTTAAAGCAACATTAGATCTACATTTTCCGTAAACGTGAAGTTTAAGCATTTTGTTTTTGTAAAAATAAGAAGAGCTTAAATGTAATTGAAAATACGTAACTTATATGTTAATATGCCCATCATTGAAGAATGCGGATAAGGCAAGTTTTTTTATGCATATATTCCCGCATTAGTCACGTATTCCTCTGTACTCTCATTACTCTATAATGAAAAAAATAATTAAAATTTTACAATTAGAAAAGAATTGTTCTATTCGTTCAAGCTAATAGCTCATAAATTCTGTGCTAATTCAACTAAGGATTACCAAAAACAAAAAAATTACTAAAAAATACTGATTTATAAAAGCGATTTAAAAATTTAATTATTCTCTAAATAATAGACGCTTTTCTTTTTTAATAACCTTTCCCAAAAATTAATTCATTTGAAAATAATTATACACAAAAATGAACGCAACTAATTTGAAATGTAATTATGTAAAATATATGTCAGTAGATGTAGAAAATGTAAAAAAAAAAGTTCAAAAAATAGTAGAAAATTCCTTACCCAACACCATTGACTTCCTTCATATTATCCCAAGTATACGTATATATAACTGTTATAGACAAATCAAAACCGCAAAAACATAAAGCATAAAATTCACAAAAAGTTTACCACATATTTAACCGATTGACCGACTAAAATACAAATACATTTACCTTTCGATTACGAATGCACTTCAACTATGCAATTTATACTTCTCCACGTGAAAATGCAGACAGACACATACATATATATATGTGTGTGTGTGTGTGTACAACAGCTAGAAAAACTACAATAACCAGAAGCTGAGACTTTCAGAAAAAGAGGAAAGAAAATCATTACAATAAAAACACAGAATATCTTAAATTATAGTCAATATTATGAACCGCGGCCAACAGACCGATATACCATATATTAAACCTAAATATACATGCATATATATATATATATATATATATACATATATAAATATGTATGTATTAAAGTGATGAAAAATTGAATTTGAAAGAAAGAAAAAATCTAGGTATTAAGAAAAAAAAAAAGAAAAGAACAACGAAAAACAGCAGAAAATACAACTAGACACGATTTATGGCTGACACCTTTTTAGCATCAATGAACTCTCGCAGACTGTTCATTGGCAAGAAGAAATCAACAATAACAAAAACAACAACAACGACAATAGTAACAATATTTAACCGCATATAAAAAAAAAGACTATCTGGCCAACCCATGCACATTATCACACCACCACACACTACCGATAGTAATATTAAAGAGGAATACTAGGAGTGGAATGATATCTAAACTAAGTGAAGCTGGAAAATACCTTTTTTTTTGTTTAGTTTTATTTTATTTTGTAACTTTTTTAATTCAACTTTGTTTTGAACTGAGTCAGTTGTTACTGTTGCTGTTGTTGTTGTTGTTGTTGTTGTTGTTGTTGTTGTTGTAAATCAAAAGCAATTTATCATAATCAAAGTAAACAAGAAAGAGATTATAATCGGCTTACGCCGACTCTTTTAATACCTGTCATTTACTAATTTCTCGCTTTTAATAAGCCGAGAAAAATATGTTTAATCAAAAATCTACAATAACCTGCCACGTAAGCGTAAATCTCTTAGTCTATATGTGCAAGCTCTTATAAATGTTTCCAAACACACGTGGAAGCTAATGTTGTATTCACACTACATAAACAAATCATAATATACACAGGTCCTTTTATGAGAACGCAGAGAATACATCATTATAGTAAATAAGATATACTGAAGAGAAGTTTTAAAATTGTCAGAATTGAAAAAATTCCCCTACATTATCGCCTTGACTCTAAGAGAACCCTGAATGATTACAAACTTTTGTCCAGAGCTTCGCATCTACAATCTACTATTTACCCTCGTGTACACATTTGTCACATTCACCATATGTTTTGACATCTAGAACCTTCAACCTGTTCAACCTGTCTTTCAATAAAGCCTAAGCGAAGAGAAACATTCTAAGACAATAGTTTCTACTATGCATGAAGTTTTAAGACCGTAATATTAATTCAATTCGAAAGAGTAGCGTATCGGACAACAGACAAACTGAAATAATCTTATGCTCGCTTATAAAAGCTAAACGGGGTTTCAACGTATGCTTCTAGATATTTACAATTTTCAGATAGATAGAGAAAAAGCTTACAAGACAAATATATCTTAGGCCTATGCTTCCACTTACACCGATGAAATGTGGTCACAATCTATGAATTGCACACGTTTACCTTACCTAATATACCACCTATGGTGAGTATAGAAAAGCATTTTTACCAACTGAAGCAATGAATAAATGAACAAAAGAAAGACAAAAATTACGACAACTTTTGCTGATGTAACTTTGATTTCTTCTTTATTTCGCCGAAAAATATTAAAATTGCGAACGTTCAAGGTTTTCATTGTATCGCTCTTTAATGAAAGGATGTCAGTTTGAAAATTTCATTATTTTTATAAAATTTGGGAAAATTGTTAAGGCGTCATAATTGGGAGGTAAATTATATGTTTCGAGCCCGGTCAATCGCTCTCCCTCTCTCTCTCTCTCTCTCTCTCTCTCTTTTAACCACAAAAAGTAATTCTTCGTAAATAACTTTGAGCTAAACTGTAAGTGTTTTTATTTTTTTTTTGTAGTTTTTCGTTGTGTAGAAAATTTTTCATAAATAGTCGAACAATTTAAAAAAAAAATATTAATTTAATTTCTTTTTTAGATAGAGTTTAAGAAGAAATTCCTTGGAAGCATTCTTCAAAGTTTAACCATAGAAAACTGGTTTTTTCGTGTTTTTTCTAATATCAGTTGTTGTTGTTACTTTTTTTTTTTATAAAAAATCTTTTCTTTTTTTTTAATAAAGGTGATAACGGTCGCATCGAGTATACGATTACATCGGGCGATGATAATAACGATTTTGAGATCTTTTCAAACGGTACCATACGTACGCGCCATTTATTGGATCGTGAAACAAAAAGTTCATATAATTTAATTGTAACCGCAAGAGATTGTGCTAAAGAATTTCCAATGATGCATGATGATCACCAACAGCTGCTGCAGCAATTGCAACAACTGCAACGCAATTCATTGCCATACAATTTTCAACGTCAGCGACGTCAATACCATCAATATCAACCTCAACATCCTCAGCAGCAGCAGCAACAGCAACAGCGGCAACACCATAATCAGCAGCAACAACAACAACTACAGCAACGCGTGCAACAGGAGCAACAACGACGTTTATCAACCACTGTTCAGGTAAGCGTTTACGAGCTCATACACACACGTATATGTATATACGTATGTATATTGATACTTATATTCAAACACTACCAGCTACTATTCACTTACATGCATAACGTTGTATCATTATGTGTATACATGTGTTCGTGTCTTATTTAATGATTTTATTATGTTTCACCGCTTCTTGGTTTTTGTCTTTTTCTTTTCGATCTACTTTGCTTTCTTTTAACTGGTGGTTAAATTAATTTTTACACAGTTGGTCTTAATAATTATTAAATCATGGTTACAACCAATCTTTGACATTTAATTCACAGTCGGAGAGTAATATTTTTATCATTTAGACAAGATGGGCACACAATATAAAGCACGGGTTTTTCCTATATATAACCCATTAATTAATATATAACTTTCACGATAATGAAGTAACAGTGTAAAGTCTCAATTAATTCATAGATAAATGACTTTCGTTTTCACCTTTTTATTGCACTTGTAACGTATTTATGTCCATAATCCTCATGTCTGCCTAATAAGAAACTATTACCACTTGCCAATTTAGGAGGAAGTGCCTTTACTGAGCTAACTACTTCTTGAGATGTACGACGGGTTCTATATTTTTGGCGCACTGATACTCTTCAGATTGTTACAACTAAAAGAGCAGCATGTACTTACCCTTCACGAACAACCGGACAGACATTAACTAACCTACCGAAAAGGTATACCTTATGTCCCTGGACCTTGCTGTACCCGCCCATGACGTGTATGGAAGACCACGAAGTTAGGTCCAAAGACCCCTCTATGCTACTTTCTTCTCCTATATAATAAAATACTGCTTATTTAATTTTTTTCTTTTCACATCCTTTACAGAATTCATTGTACCAATATGTACATGAGTTATTATATTAATTTATTTAATTGTAAATATGTATATATGTACGGATGTAGCTGCATATGTAAGCAAATATGTGTATGAATGTAAATTTTTAAATATATTAAGAGTAAATTGTTATACATAAATCGTTTAATATAAATACGATTAATACAAATGTAGGTGGTCACACTTGCATGTATTTATATACTGAGAAATCATACCGCAGAGCATCGAACCATGATTCACGTTATAGAAAAGAGGAATCAAAGTCAATTGACCTAAATTTTGCAACAGAATCATCGAAAATAAGCGTTCTTCAATCATAGGGCGTTACTTCCAGCAAATAGATTTTTAAATAAATCCAAAGGATACAAAATGAAATCTGCCACTAAATGGTAGATATTTAAGATTGTTTGCTACTGGTAACCTTTGCCGAATTCGTCGAGTTTGACGGTTTTTTCATTTTTGAAAGCATTATAAGGTAAATTTAATATATCCTTATAGGCGTAGGCAGGATGCAACTAATATCTTCACCCCGGTTCTACAAGTGACGTATAATAAATATGAATTTAAAATAAAAAAATTAAATTATAAATTAAAGTTTGCTAGAAACATTGGCAGTTTCTGCACGCAGGTTGGTATTAAAAATGGGCCAAATTGGTCAAAGCAGAAGCGCGCAGTGGAGCGTAAATTAAACGCAACTCCGTTTTTTTAACAAAAAATCTTTGCATTTTCGCTCGTTATTCGGCAATTATTAAAGTTAGAAGCTCGAAATTTTGCACATTTACGAAACAGTCTACCCTTTAGATCCGCAAATGGAAACAATCGGCAATGCCCACACGAAAGTTATGAGTGATTAAATTTTGTTTTTTTTCAATTTTTTAAGTTCTTATGCTTATTTATTATAAAGCAAAGAAGACGGACAAGTTTACAACTATTTTGTACATTTCTGAAATAAAGATATATGATCTATGCCTAAGAATGGGTTAACATCAATGTGATAGACCCCGCGATTAATTTTTTCTTAACAATACCAGCGATATGGGTATCAAATAAAAGAACTTGAAGAGTGGAGTGCGAAAGGCATAGTGGTGGGTATGCGAGATTCGGCCCCCGCCCAATATAACTTTTTTACTTGTTGTTTTATTAAGATGAAGTTTTGCAATCACCTAAGCTAGGCCGTAACTTAACAAAAAATTTAAAAATTACAAATTTACTCTTCGATCTTTCGAATTTATTGTATTAGGTATTCTACTTCGCAATTAAGTCTTGTGGATATTGCGTTGTTACAGCGCTGTTGCCCTGGTACATGTCTGCGAATATAATACAGGATGTTGTTCTCTAGCATAAGCAATTACGTATTGACTTCATATTATTCGTATATAATCTTCTTTTGTCGTTTTACTATAAAATTTTCATAGCGTTTTTAAAGCAGTTAGGAAATCGTCCAACGACATTTATTAAGTCAAAGCGACAATCACGTACTGGTTTCTCTAACGATTGACAAAGAAATTAGTCTCTTAGAATACTTTGCATATGAAATGAGATTAATTTGATTTTTATTGAATTTAATTTCAATTAAATTATTTATGAGAGTACGCGATAGTGGCGCAAAGGAGAAGACGAACGAGAAATTGAGCCACTTTTAAGTAAAGTTTAATAAAAGTTTTATTTAAAAATTTTGAAAATTCCAAAATGTTCCAAAAAGTAATTCACTAGTCCCTAAAAGAAAGGTTTTTAGTTTCTTTGAGCATAGATTGTTTTGCAAGACTTTAAAAGGTAGGTAGATTTGATCGAAAATTTCACGTTTTTGCATACAAGGCTGTCAGGTGTTCAAGTTTTAATGTAAATCCTTTCGCTGAAGAAGTAACGAGTCCGACCTAGAGGAATTGTGCTAACTTTCAAAAAGATTAATGCTTTTATTTCTGCGAAATCGTGTTCACCAAGGGAATGAAGCCTTTCGGGCGAGATGGTCAAGTACAGTTTAAACGCTGCTTTCTTGTATGTTTAAAAAATTGAATGAAATAACTCTTTAAAAAAAGATGAGTTATATCGTAACACCAAAAATAATGTAGCCCCTTAAAGTTGTTAGACGACTTTCAAACCTTCGCTGATGTCTTTGTTTCAATAACATAACATTTTCTTAACACTTTTAATGGATTCTGGACACAGTTTGCTTTTTAAAAGAGAATTTAATTCAATCTCTTTGTTAAATAAATTTATTAGAATCAAAACTTGTAATTTTGAAATGAAGTTCCCCTTATTATTTGAAAGCGACATTCTATTTGATTAAAATTTGTTGAACTGATGACTTATAAAAAAAAAGTGCTACTCCGTCGAACGTCATTCCTTTATGTCTTAAATGTGTTAACAACAATTTCACTATCACTCGGCGACTCTTATTCACTTATGGGAATTATGGGAATAATTAGGATGCTCTTGTTTTAAGTTTATAGTTTAAATTCATTTACTTATTCAACCAAGCTATACATAAACATCAAATAATATATACAGAACATATATTTTTTGATTTCACGTTATATAAAAGAAAAAAACAACCTTCAAAAGTTCTACACAAACTTTGCTTCAATTCAATTCCTCGTAAAGAAATTATGAAATGTGCCTCGGTGCTGTTCCAAAATACTAGATACAGTTTCTCAACACATCTCTGTTCCAACATTTTATCTCTGATATGGTTCTTCCGGTCCGAGATACGCTTATCCATTTCTACCAAGGAGATTGTAAGGCATATCGTGCTATAATAACACAAACTTTGTGAGAAGGGGTAGTTTCGATAGCAAGACTAATTCTAAATTTGCAAACCCTTTTTCCCTTGTGTTAATTGTTAATTTAAAGTAATTTAAAAAAAAAGTGTTGCTAATATTATACCAAACAATCGAAAAATTCAAGTTCAAAGTTTGAATGAATTTCATATACCCTTCCCGGTAAAATTAAGGTTAATTTGTTTGGAAATTAATCCTCCCTTTAATATTATCTTCGGACAAACAACATCAATTGTTTTGCCTTTGGGTTTGCTAAGGCTGTGAGGTTAGATACTTGTTTTGGTTTGTACGCACGGGTGTGAGCCTATAGTTGCGAAATAGCAACCTTACAAGCTTAAAAACTAAACAAAAATAGTCAAACGCCGAATACATATACGTAATTCATATACATAATATTACACACATATCTCTACTTTTTTACTCAATAGAAATTGGAAAATATGGCTTCTTAATGTTATGTAATCGAGCCCCTTAATCTACGCTCATTTATATTACAATATTTTAAAATTGCGAACACGCACTCCACTATTGTGATTGGCTTGACTCTAGTAAATGGTCGCACATGTGTCCAAGTTACAAATATTTAAGTCGCGTAGACTTTTTTAACGTTTTTTCACAAAAAAAAAAAAAAAAAAATAAATAAATAAATAAAATAAAAAGACATTTTAAGTAATTCTTAATGTTGTTAATAAATTTTTGTTCGCAAAACATTCTCTCGTTGTCTTTGCAGTAAGAAATTTCCAGAAAATGCAGAAAATGAAATGATTTGTAAGATGAAGAAAGCTTCCGCATAAACAATATTAGTTTGGAGTATATAACTACTTACTAGAAAATGATATACAACAAGGTCGATATCCTGCATACTGTACACACATACATATATACATATATCTATATATATATGATAATGCTGCAACGTTAGTTTTATTCTATATATATATATATATATATATACATATATATGCACATAAAACATATGATTGTGCATATGTATGAATGTTTATTTGCCTTTAACTCTCCTCGTGGTGTTTTTTAATAAATTGTTTGCAATTAAAAAATGCATTAAAGTCTAAATGAAGGCTGTGTTGTCGCTAAGAAGTCAGTTACTGTATGAATTGCTAGGCTTATATTTGTTGTTGCTTAACCACTTGTACAAACCAGACGGCGAGTGTATGCATAGTTAATTTTGTGGTTTTTATTTTTTATTTTTTTTTATTTTTTTCTTACTATTCTCTCCAGCAGGGTGCCGAATCAGTGGTAGTATTAGTCTATTTTATTATATATATACAATTCAAAAACCATGGCAGCACCACCACAGCAACTCGAACATCGCAATCATTACCATAACCTACGCGTCATTTAATGGATGTTTTTTATTTATTTATTTATTTTTCTTTATTTCTATTACACACATCTGCTTAAGCGTATTCCGTTCCATTCTCTTTGGTAACGAGTGTACCAGTATTTTTTTTTGTTTTTGAAGCTATTTAGATAAAATACAAAATGTACTTGTTCTAGCTTTGTTAGAATTGTTCTTTCTTCCTCTTACTCCCTGTTTCTCCCACTTTCTTTTTTACTCCTGTCGTTTGCAGTTCAAATGCAAATTTAATTTTATTACCTGCAATTTTATATGAAATGTATTTACATTTATTTTTCTCACCGATCGTCTCCGCATAGTCAAAGACACATACATATGCACGCGCCACATACAGATAGACGCGTACTATAATTTCTAATTTCGTTAGTGCTGGTGGGTTGCCTACCGCTTATAGAGCTGTGATTACTGACATGCCATATACGAATGTCGACGTTCAAGTCCTGTTTCAGCAAGAAAATCGTTCTCTAAGCTTTAAATTAATGTGTTAAATTTTTTTAACGTATTTAGCTCGATTTTATTTTTTTTTTTATTTTTTTTATTTTTCTTCTACTTCTTTTTCTTTTCGCCACTGTTAAATGAGACCATATTAGTTATGTCATTTCATTTGTAGCACTAAGAAAACCATCAGCATCATGAACGTTAGAAAATACATATATATAGGTTTTTGATCAATACAGAATTGAGATTCAATTAAGACATTTTTGTCTTATGAAGCGTTAGTTTAATTGTTCACACTTTTAGCCTAATAAAGACTAAGATAAATAGTTGAACTTTGGTGTTGATGAGGTATTTCCGTTGATGAGAACATAACTATAACAACTATTTTCACTGCTTTATCGTATTCATAGATATGGACTTTTAAAACTAATTAGAGATAGGCTCAAAATAATAAGTAGGACTAACATCACGGACAAAGAAAATTAAGATTTCATGTAGAAATTTCTTATTTGATGGATGCAGGGCCAAATTAAGAAACACGTGATCCCTTTACAACAGCCGTCAGATGGTAATTTTTTTGCTTTTTCATAAACTTTCTTTTTCTTTACGAGAAAAAATTATGCAATAATTGAAGTCAATTGTTAGGTATTCGGAATTCGCTTTAAAGCGAATGTAAATCTTCAACTTGTTCTTTTTTTTCTTTTTTGTCTTGACGCAAAACTCTCAACATCCGTTATCTGACCTGATAAATTTTAAATAAATAATTAAAATTAACTATTTGTCTGCGCACATTCACATACAACTAGTAAAGTGGCAAAGAATGAAAGGAAGAGAAAAAGTAACTAAAAGGCGCATGAAAGTCTTTAATCGCATGCAGTGTATATGTATACGAGTACGTACAAGAAGAGTGAAGAGTGTGGGCAGCAAAGAATTAATGACTTTGCGAAGACAATTTATTTTATTGATATCAGCTTGATATGAATTGAAATGATGATCTTCTTGAATAAAAGTACGAATAAATGAAAATGTTCTTTCACCACATAGCAAAACCACTCGCACTTTAATGCGAAATTATAAAATTATCAATAGAGGTCCTTAATACTAATAATAAAAAAAGTCAATTCACTTTAATGCAGCATTACGCTAAAATACATGCCAAGAAAACCCTAAGCGGAACAGAGCATGACACTCGATCAGTGCCACAAGTTTTATTGATCAGTGTTAATATCGATAAATTTTATGCACGATTTTTCTTTTCATTGGGTTTTGCATACGCTACACTGGTTGGGGTATACTGCTACTACTTTACGTTGGTGCGGGCGTACATAACGCCTAGTGATTTACAATCACTTTCACTGTCCGTCTTGTTTTCTTGTGTTCAACCTATGGGTCGCAATTCTTGAAACATTTAGATGAAATTTGGCACCTTGGCGTGTTTCAAGGATGAACACTGTTGAAAATTGTCCGGATTGGACCACTTTTACGACCACTTCCCATATAACACCTTAGTTTGAAGAATGACTATAAGAATGACTGTAGAGGGGTCTAAAGGTTCTCAGGTTCACAGAGCATGTTTTGAAGTTAATCGTAAAAATTGTACAAAGGGATAAGATAAGAAGATTGATTGTGATGCGAGTAATTATTGATTGATTTTTTTTTTTTTAAGAGGATAGAGTTCTTTGGATATCTGAGAAAAACAATATTAATAATAAATTCGGTTGAAAAGGAAAAACAGTTTCTTGAATATCTATACTTTCAGATCCCCTATGCACTAGCTCTTGCTGTGAAAGGCATTTACACTAAATGGGCCACTGAGCTGTTTAAATTTAAACACTTTCGCGACCGTACACCAGTACCCTACTTTACCGACACTTCGCTAATAATACACGTCAAGGTGCCTTGCGAGAAAGCCTGGAATATTGTCATTTGTGAATATTTTTGAAAAATCATTTTTAATATTTAACAATATGCTTAATAAACTTCTCGAATTTTATTATTTTATTGCCTTTGCTTCAAAGTCAAAAAAAATGTCGGAAAAGACAGAGAAAACGGACTGACCTCAACTACGTATTTTTTTCTTTTTTTTCGAAAGCTGTTGATTTCAAACCCAATATGAACCATTTAAGTAACACATTTCCCGCTTCTTTGTAAGGCAACAATATTTGTAGCATATTACGATGGTTAAGTGCTGCTCAGTTTGATTTCAATTTTCTTTATTAAAGGCCAATCAAAATTACAGTAAATACTAAAATATATTTTATGCCTGATCGCACCTTTAAAAGAAATTTGTATTCAGTGCACTAACTGTAGGCTTTCCTATCAGTAGTGACAGTTTGACGGTATCTAATATTATCTATTCCGTATACCTCTGACGAAAAGTATAGAAAGGCTATTGATACATTTTTTTTTTCGTCCTGGTACAGTTTTAGTTAATGCATTCGCCTAATTACAGCGCATGTGCCTTAGAAAAGGGTTTCTTCACTCAATTTCACTCCTAATGTCATATTCGTTTGTCTGCTGTATCATGCTTTTCGGTTTGCTTTCAAAACGATTTAAAGATTTCAAATATCAGTGATCGTAGATTCACTTTTCACAATTGGTTCCTTTGGAATTTTTGCCACAAATTTCCGCAACAATTCATGTTAGTACAAACTTCATATTGTACGGAAGGATAACAGGTTGCTTACTCCGTTATTCGACAACGTAATTTTTTTTGGCTTCATCGATATATTCGCGAGTGTTTGAAATTAAACGGTGTATAGAACAAAGTCACATTTGAGCAACGTAATGGGAGCCTGTCGATCTGATTTATTGCTTATTCTAAGGTTTGTTTTTCCAATGAAGCCCAACGTCTCTAAAAACTCTTTTAGAAATTGGTTCAAAAAGTGTGCTTTCAACATCGAACCCTGGAAGTGAATTAAATAATTTCAACTCCCACGAACTGGTTCAAACTTCCATTGAGAGAGAGTTTTCCGTTTACCTAATTTTATGTCTTACACTTATAGCCGCATTCTGGCATTGCGAAAGGCCACTGAAAGAAACCGGGGGTTTTCTTATCAAAGTTTTCATGATTTTGCATTAAATATGCTATTCTGGGACTATAGTTAGAGTAAAACCCTACGATAGCAAAGATCACCGTACAACTCTCTGATGCTAATTTTATTATACGACAAGAGTTTCAGGTCACGAAAACTACAGACATAAAGTGCTAATGGCTTTTAGCATCTCTGTAATCTTGCTCAGAACAGGGTTGTTTTTTCTGCTCGTTTGGTGACAAGGATTTTCTTACTGTTAAAACCCTTGGCCAATATTTTTCTGTATTTATTAATAAGTTTAATAATCGATCCTTTTACACAGATTAACTGGAATTATTTTGGAAGTGTCTTCAGAAAAATATTGATTTTAAGAAGGAGAGGAGTAAAACCCCAACTTTTCTTACGGTTTATATATTCAATAATCAATTTTTTTATTCTTTTTAAAACTTTCTTTACTGGTTTTTATGTAATTTTAGGCTCTTTCAGCTTTTACCGTTTTTTAAAGTTTTTTTTTTTTTTGAATAAATTCCCTGCAAAATATTGTTGTGAGAAAAAATGTTTTCTTCATTTATCACTCCCTATGAACACGACTTTTATTTATAGGAATAATTTTTCTTAGATTTATTTGGAAAATCGCTTCTCTCCTTCTTGGGTTACCTAAGAGAGAAAAATATTTAACCTAAATCTCTTAAGATATCAGAAAACTCACATGTATTTGTGTACGTTATTTATATAACGTGCGCACCAACCTGTGCGTATGTAAATAAATGCCTTGAAAAATTATTACATGTCCGTAAGCATTAAGTAAGTAAATCATTGTCATTATGACCAAAATTGTTTCCAACTGTTCAATAACAACTTGTTTTGTTTTCCGTATATTTTATGAAATCAATAACCGAAAAATCGAAGAGAAACTTAAAGGTAATATTTACAAGCATCCGCACATATATAAATAAATATTAATATGTTATTATTAACTATCTAAAATCACACCATAACGTACCGGGTAAAAAACAGAAATTATATTTTTTATTTATTTATTTTTATCTTATTTTATCGCTAGCAGGAATACAAAAACGCTTAATGCACAAGAAGATGCATAAGAACTTCGAGTAAACAATGTTTACGAACTATATTAATGATAGTTATTTATAATAAGAAGATCATATTAACGTACATACATACACACATACACAAATGCTTTGGTTTTATACAAACAAAAATATTTTTCTCTCTCTCTCTCTCTCTCTCTCTGTCTGTTGTTTGTTACTTTTCCTTTGGAATATAATTCAATTAAATTCCCTTTAAAAAATCGTCGATATAATCAGTTATGTCTTCTTTCTTTTATACTTTTATTTGATGTTTAGGTTAGCATCGTTTTAAAAGATGTCAACGATGAGGAGCCACGCTTTATATCACCCAACGTCACTGAAATGCAAGAGAATATTTCAACCAACACTGTGGTTATGGTAATTAAAGCTAATGATAGGGATGAAGGCCGAAATGGTTACATTGAATACATCCTGGAACAAGACCAAATATTACCTTTCACTTTAGGTGCCGTCGATGGTCTGTTGCGTGTAGCTGGTAAATTGGATCGTGAACAACGGGCTAGCTACACTTTAAATGTAACAGCCCGGGATAGGGGAGAACCGAGCAAATCTACTCGCACTCAAATTTTAGTGAAAATTTTAGATGAGAATGACAATAATCCCATCTTTGATCCTAAACAATATTCGGCCTCGGTAGCGGAAAATGCTAGCATCGGAGCTATGGTCTTACAAGTTTCAGCCACCGATATTGACGAAGGTGCCAATGGCCGTGTACGATTCTCCATAGCAGCTGGTGATGATAATCGTGATTTCAGTATCAGTGAAGATTCGGGCATAGTCAGGGTAGCGAAAAATCTCAACTATGAGCGTAAATCGCGCTATGAGCTTACAATACAAGCAGAAGATTGTGCCGCTGACTTAGCTTTAGCTAATGAAAGTATGGAAGGTCGTAATAAATTACTGACGCCAATAGAAAATCGTTACGATATCGCTGAACTGACTATTATTATAACCGATATAAACGATAATTCTCCGACATTTTTTCACTCACCCTATTTAGCGAATGTTATGGAAAATGTTATACCGCCCAACAGTGGTTATGTGATACAAGTAGAAGCCTATGATGCGGACACGCCACCATTTAATTCGTTGGTACGCTATTTCCTCAAAGAAGGTGATACTGATCTCTTTCGCATTAATGCCTCTACCGGTGAAATATCACTGTTGCGCTCTTTGGATCGCGAAACGAAAGCAGAATACATACTCACCTTAGTTGCCATGGATACAGGTAAGAACATTTAAAAAAAAAAGATAGTTATCAGGCGACAATTGCACAACAAGTGTTGCCAGTGCAACAGTGCAACAGTTAAAAAAAATGAAAAAAAAAAACCGTTTTTGTTGCATTTGTTGCTCGTTTTTATTCTTCTTGGTAGAAGAAAGCCGCTATTACTACACGATAATCGATACCCGAGAAGGGAGTTAATTTAGCTTTAAGGCCACATTTGTTAAATTCGTTACACATTTATTGTGTTGTGTGATCATATCATAAAATGTTGTGTTCTGTTTCGGGTTCATCAACATATAACTAAAGCCTGAAAGAAACAAAATCATAATGTTTTTTATATAAAATATATAGTTACAGGTACATTGATCTGCTGTTATGCGTTGTTATGCAAAATTATTTTTATATAATAAATATATCCTCTATTTCTCCCCATCTCTCTTTCTCTCTTTATTTCCTCTCTTTCTATCTCTACGTCTCTTTTTTATTCATTCTGTCTCCTTTTTACTTGTTCTTAAAGTCATATCTAAATATTTTAGTATGAAATCTTTATTTCAAAAGGGTGTTACCAACCATAGAGCTTTAGTGGTGTGTTGTCAATGTTCACACAATCTCCACCCCTTTTAACTTCTTTTTATAACTTACTACCACTGAATCATATCGTATCGCATTCATATAACTCAATACACATAAACATATATGTATTCAATGTGCATAAAGCATGCAGCCTTAAATCCCTACTTTTCTTACTCTTTGTTACATTTTGTTTGTGTGTTTATCTTAACTGTTATATCTGAAATATAACATGTGCACATATGTATAGATATAAACACACAAACACACACACACACACACACACACACACAAACACACATGCTTACATGCACAACTTTATTTGTTATAGATACTTATATAAAATGACGTTTCAGACTGTGTGCCCTTAAACTATAAAAACATTTTGATAATTACTGTAATTTGTTAAAAACTTGCAGCGTGTGTAAGTTCGTGTGTATATGTGAATTTTATTTTATATACCTATATATATATATATATAGATATATATATATGGATGCTTGTTCTTTTTTTCTTTTCCTTTAAAAAAAGTTAAAACAAGTGTTTTTAATTTTCCTCTTCTTTTTTTTTTTTTTTTTTTTTCTTAATACCATTCACTCACTACTTTTGTGTTTGTTGAGTCCAAGAAGCAGAACAGAGTTATTTCTATATACATATATATATATATATATACATGCTTGGAGATATTCGTCCTCTGGTTGGCCAGTTGAGTGTCATATTGAAATATTTATTTATTTTTTTTTTTTGCTTTTGCTTCCTTTGTATTCATTTTGTTTTCGGTTAATTATTATTTTAAAGTGTAAGTTTGACAAATGCTCGCCAGCCACAATACCAATAAAGAAAGAAAAGGAAGTCGTTTTCTTTTATTTTTTTTTTTTATTTTTCCCGCATTGTAAACACCAACAAACCGACTATCAGATAAGAAGCCGCGGTATGCATATATTCGCATATAGATGTATATATGTATATATATATATATATATATACCTGTTGGCATATTATTTAATGATTTTAAATTGATAAGAATTTTATATAACACACAAGCACTTATATTTCGTTTCGCTTCGTTTTTATTGATGTCAGAAAATTTATAATAATTTTGTCATTATTTAAATTTTCATCATCAAAAAAAAAAAAAAAAAAGCATTTTAAGCAAACAGGCTAAAAGGGTCAGACAACGTAAATATTCGAACGCTTTAGGACAAATTTTTGGAATTTTTACTCAAATTGCTTGTTAGATCAATTTAATTTATTGCACATTTTTACCTGAGTGTAAAAGAAAGTTCGCTTCTTTCTTTTTCCTTTCTTCATAACAAATTTATTCCATGCATAAATTTATTTAAAAGTTTGCAAAGGTCAGTGAAGAGCTTAGTGAAAATAAAATGAATATATTACTTAAGATTATAGTAAAAGAACAGAGAGGAGGACAGGAGCTATCATCAGGCAATCCTAGTAAATAATTTGGAAAAAGTTGCAAATGAATTCCAAAACATTGCTGATGGGTTTGTTTTTAATTATACTCTTAATCTTAAAATAATTGCATGAATTTCAAGTCGCTTAAAACCTAAGTCTATAAAGAATTGGCGTAAACTCTTTCTTGTACTATGTTCCTTTAAAGTAGAAAGGATTTGTTCCTAGTAGCTCTAACAGGGACGCCTATCAATGGCTGTTATCAAGCCTATCAATGCTGTGATGCCACAAAAAAACTGCCCCTTGTAAAGCCACAAATCGGCTGCACCATCTCGGAAGGACGTTTGGATACACCCTTAACGGAATGCCAGTAAAACACTTGGTTTTCAATTCAGGCAATCACCATTAGGTGTCATCGCCGGAATGTATTGTTTCGAAAAATTCTAATCGCTTTAGAGCGACTCTTATGTTATTACATTCCTATCCTTCTCCCTCAAATAAGTAGAACATATCTAGTGACATTTTCGAAAGTGAACGGCTTCTATTAATATCACCGTTCATACGTGTAAGTGTAGATCTAGGACAGATGTAAAACCTTAAGGTAAACACTAAGATAGATGTCCCCTTTTGATTCATTTTCTTACATTATAAAGCCGTAAGCAATCTGTGAGTGTATTTTCGTTTAAAAATAATAGAGCCCCGTAAGATGGAAAGTGAGTTTTATTATGGAATAAATACTGAAGGACGTTAGAGGTTAACTTTTCTTTGTTTAAAAATATTTCAAAAATTTTTCTCTGTGACTACCAAGGATGGACGATCGGAATGGTCGGAATATTCATTTGTTTCGAGTAAACCAAATAACAATTATATTACAATTTGATTAAAGCGGTTAAATGCCGGCGGTTTTAGATTTCTAGTCGCCTTCGGTCTCTTTTGTTGTCATCTTTGTTCCATCTATTAACCAATGTTATGTATTAAAGCCAATATAAGTGAGGAAAATTTTCGATTTATTTACAAAATATGACCACTTTGTCGCTCTAATATACAAAGTTAACGAATAGGAAAAAGATTGCCGTACATTGACTCTGACTTTCATGAAACGAATACCAAGCGGATCTATGATATTCCTCAGGTACAACCTGAAATAATAATTGATGTACCAAATAATACGAAATACCTCCAAGATGTTTTTAACTCCTTTGGAGCTCGCAGACCATATCCCCAACATGATATGGGGCGCGCCACTGTTGTTGATTTAAACCATCGGAATCAAGCTGTTCCGCTGCAGGCTGTCCATTCAATTTAAAGCTAGCCTAGTCTAAGCCTAGCTCAGATTTCTAACATCGTTTTTTTATACACTTTTCAAAAAATTGCAATATTTTATTTGAGTTTGTTTACACACACATATACTAGATACGTGATTATGAAATGCTCCGCTGTTTAGTTCGCAATGATGTGCTGCTTCTATTCCACCAGCTTACTTTAGGCTGTCGTTTTTATTTGTGATTTTATTGCTTACTAGAAAATATTTTGTACACTTAATTACTTTAGTAAAACATCAAGTTTTTATTACTTACTTCTTGTCCATTCCATTTTTCCAAAAGCAAACTTTTTGTTTTTAAATTTTCATTAGAGATAACTGCTTCTAACCAATTGTAAAGATTTAATTGCAATTAGCATTTTTGTGAATTATACTAACAAATGCAGTGCAAAGAAGGCAATTCATTTATATAGTGGCGCACAATAGCTGTCATCACAGCCCTTGCCAAAGACAAAATAAAATATCTTCAAGAAATTTTATATAGACCGTAATGGATTTCAAAGTCCTTTCTCGGATGGCATTCAGAACTGAGATCACATTACATAATATTTATTATTAATAATTGATAGCTTTACTACATAAGTTTTCCCAAGTTGAATGCAACTTGCATTGTTTTTCAGTCTACGCCCTGTTTAACTACACATTCGGCATCTAATTTTGATTATGTGCTAGATTTGTCTATCTACTTGCAACAGTTAACGACACTACCTTGAGCCTATGATTTTTGTATTTTTAATTAACGTAAAGCATTAAATCGATTCAGGTCCTCCCAACCGTTAGCTTCTTTTCTGTTATCAAAACGCTTACGATTGCAAAAATTTGTATAGAAATCTGAAATGTGACTGAGTCTGATGTGATCGTCAAAGATGAAATTGAAAAATATGCACAAACTGTAACTGTACATACTAGGTGCAATACATATTAATGTAAAAGTTAATGCAAATTATCCCGAGTTTTTTGTAATTAAAAAACCAGAGTAAAATTGACTTTTTTACTGATGGCATAACAACCGATAAAAACTAAGCAATTTTTTATATAATGTACACTGATTACAGATAATGGGTGTTACAGTTTTGCATAGCAAGACAGAACGACAACTTTCTTCTTCTTCTCCTTTCTCTCTTTACGTTTTTTTGATTCTAGCAGCAATAATAACGAACATCTTCTAAATGTACATTTAGGAAACTAAATGTTTTCATCTTGACTCATAAATTTTTGGTCCTTTCTCGGCACAGAATTGTGCTCAATGCCCATCATTCCTGTTGTCTATCTCACCTTTTGCTGCCGTATGTTCATCCAGTAATAAGTAGCCAGCAAGAAGACATGCAAATAAAAAATGTGAATAAATCAGTTCAGATTTCTAAGTATAAATTTATGTTTGGTACATATTATGTGCATATATAACATACATGCTACAAACTACATCGTCACTTGATATTTCTGAGTTTTACACCGAACTCATAGAAGATTAATGGCTTCATCTTTGTTACCATTAAGAATATAATTCATTTAGAGAGCAATTTTCGTAGTTTTTAGGTTATGTATTTTTTAGATTTTTAGTTACAACACAATGACGGATGTGTGTAAATAACAATTGTAACAATTATCTCTAACGAATGAACTAAGACCATATTCTACACTTTTTTTTCTCATCTACAAAAATCCATAAAACAAAACGAAAATTTATGCAATTTATGCAAGCAAACATAAAAAAATTTTGACTATGTATCTGTAAGCTAAGTACGTATGCATACATAACTGCATAAATATATATTTATGCTAAATTATTTTTAAACTTCTCTAACAAGCGTTGGTTCGGCTTTTTAAAACAGTAGCTTATAAAATGCGATTTCAGTTGTACTATACCTTATTTATGCCTAAAATGTTGAGCATTCAGTGTACAGTGCTATACGAGCAAAATCTATAAACCTGCCTTTGTATATACGTTATACATGAGCGCATTTTGTACGCAATGAATGTAAAGATTTTATGGCAGAATATGCGTAACCCTTTAATTGCTATTTCAAGTTACATATATGATGGTAGTTCAACTGACTCGAGCATTTCGATCAAAGACGGTCCACCATCTTTTTTTCTATATATGTATGTTATGTTAACTCAACTCTTGGAATGAGTGTTGATTTTAGTGCCTTTTTTCTTCTCATTTTGTTTTTTTTTTTTCGCTTTATTTTTTTCTCATATTTAAATAATTTCCACATTTCTCTTTAATATTTAACAAACAACCACATTTCAAAGAGGTGACGAGGATTGCATTAAAGCTGGGAGACTAAGTCGTTTAGCCAGTAAGCTGAACAGCCAGCACAATATCGTTTCGTTTATTGCACTTTTAACGATCTATGACTAACTATTAGTTATTTGCACTTCTTTTCGAAAAAAAACAATTTTTTTTTTCACCACTTTAATGTTTCGTTGTTAGGATTTAAAGTTTAAAACGGTTTCACGTATACAAAATTGTGTTACTGTGATGCTGGTGGCAGTGCACAGATTTAATTATTAGTTGGTGTTTTAGTTTTTCTCGTTGCTCACATTCCTTTTTCAAACTATTTTGTCGTTAATTTAGCAAGAAATATATGTTCAAGCATTATGCAATACGTACACATGCTTAAAATAAATGTGTACGTATGACGTTTTGGTATTCAATTAATGGATTCCTTGGCGTTTGGTTTTTATTACTTTTTTTTTTCTTTTTATTTTTTTTTGTTAACGGACGTAGGCATACTAGTTTTGGTAGTCTGTTTGTAATACGCGTTACGGATACATGATATTCTTAAACAACGTGAAATTCTGGTCATAAAATTGTTTGTATATTAAAACTTAAAAATGATAGGAAAGTGCGCGAAGTAAAGATGACATTCACTCCATGCTCCACAGGCATCGCATATCGGAAAATCATACGTCGGATCTACAGACTGAACAGTAATCATCTTTAATACGATTTGCAGGATACTAAATGACTTTAGAAAGAGCAGAATATATGAGATAATTGATTCGTTTAGTTAAACAAGAATTTTGAAGAGTAAAAATATGCGGTAAGCCATTGCAAAACTCCTACCATTTCTTCACGAATAGGAAAGGTATGGATTTGCTGAAATTCTTGCCGGGAATCCTGCTCAACACAAGACGGTACAGTGTATGAAATGCGCATTTTCCCTAATTTTATCAAAAATTCCCTAACAAGCAAATTAATACCAATTTTTGTATATATCATTATGTAAGAAATAAGCCTTATAACTATGTGAATAATTCTGTAGAACAAAATTCTAATGTCCAATGGAAAACTGAATATGAGATTGATATTATATCAAGGTATCTGTAGCATAAAACAAATTTTGTAAAATAAAAAAAAAAGGCTAATATTAAAATTTCTTTCAGACAGAATAAGAATTTAAAAAATCAGACAGCCAATAACGGTTAAAGCAGGTGATTACGAGCAAGAACTATACTTGATAAATGTCACGGGTATGGTAGTTTCAAGCATTTTCAGCGGTGCTGATGTTTAATGGGAAGGTTTTCGAACATTAACAATTTGCCTTAGCGATGGATCCTTTGGGTTAAAGCAGCTCCCTATGTGTTGCGTGCCCTATAGTGAGCATTCAGCCATAACATATATCTTTTTGGCACGCGTTCACTTGACTGCGCCCATTCTCTATCTCTTTTCTGATTGTCTTCTTACCATCATCCTGTTGGACGTATAAGGAACATCTCGCGAGTAATTGGTCAATTAAGTATCCACTCCCTATCACTTTACCTCTCCCCACTTCTTTCTGATCATCGCGGTGCGGTGCGTCGGTCCGTGTTTCATCATCCGTCACCGTCCTTCGAATTATGACAAAAAGGTAACGAAATACGCCTTTAGTGTCTCTTTCGCCTGAAACTCGATTTATTTAATATTCCCAAAAACCGGGTTATGTTCACTTTAGCGGAAAATGTTACCCCGTCACGTATGGTACAAAGAGAGTGCTTAGTAAATAGAAAAGTCACAGCGAAACAAGTTCTGAAAGACAAAGTAACGGTATCTGTCAGAAAAACCAATAACGACTTGTTTATAGAACGGGTATAGCTAAACGAAAAAGAAAGAATATAATACACCGCCATCTTTTGCCGTTAGCTACATAAAAACTGATCATCCTTGCTGAGGCTAATCTGAAGGAACGTCTTTGCAAAAACGAATGTCTTCGCCAACATCTTTTGTCGACAACAGTTCTATAGTCACATGATGCGTGGATTTTTAATGATTAAACATAAATAATGTGTTTTAATATTAAAACTATTTTTTTTTTTTTTTTTTTTTTTTAACCGCCGGTCCTCGAGTTAGTTGTTTCCGAGTAACAATTTTCCTTTCAAAAAGGATAACCATTTAAATGGCGGAAGCTCTGAAAGAATATAAAAGAAAAAAAAAACATCGGCACCCTAAACTATTTTATATTTTTATTAAAATTACAATCTGGTGAAATAACCAAAATGTATTCCATCAGTTGACCATTAAGAGATAGCGTTAATCAGCACTTAGATATGTAGGGGATTAGGTTAGGTTGATGTTTATATTCAATACGTTTATGCATGTGTATGTTTTTCTATGTGTGTGTGTGTGTGTGCGTGTGTGTGTGTGTGTGTGTGTGTGTATGCGCATGTATGCGTGAGTGTATTTCTTAAAGTCCATGTAAAAATTCAACTAAACTAAAATTTATGGTTTAGAGCATATTTTTTCTGTTTTTGTTTTATATTTAAACTGAAAGCGAGCATAAGATGCGATATTTTTACTTTTTTTTTACCTCTAACACATGAGATGTTACTCGTTTAGTGTTCGTTACTATATTATATGTACGTATTTTACTTACTGTTGTCCGCTGTCATTACTTGCATGCACACACACATACACACAAACATACATACATACATACACACACTTTACAAAACTGTTATAAGAGAGAAATTCTTGAGTAGAAAATAAAAACAAAACAATAATAAAACAAACAAAAAAAAAGTGGAAGATAAACTGAACCGTATGATTTTCATGACGAAAAATTCACAAACTATTTTTGCTATATCTTCTCATTTTTATACCGCCGCCGTTAAAGCCGCCACTGATGTCTAAAACTAACTTGCACTACAACATGTATTTTCTTTAGTTATTATCGTTTTTGTCGTTGTTGTTGCTTTTGATGCTCTGTGTGTTGTCGTTACATGGTCTTTACATGCAAGACATTTGTGCTATAACTGCTGTTGCTTCTTCGGAAAGCAACAGAAAACAAAGTTTTGTGATGCTTTTGGCGGCGGATTTCTAATAAAGCATCCTGCACACACTTACATAAACATTCGCTTACAATAAACGAACATGTGTGTGTATGTGCATTTTTTAAAGCAGTTTAAAAACAAAACAATAAAAGCAAGCTTTAAGCATTAAGTTTCTTCTTTTTCTTGTTTTTGCTTTTTTGGCGAGAACTGAGCGGAGGGGCATTGAAGTTTACAAAAAAAAAAAAAAAAAAAAAGACCTCGCGTTGACATATTTCAAGTAGTAGTTCTTTTTTTTTTTCTTTCTTTCTTAACCATAAAAACCAAGTTTATTTGTTTCGTCAGCAGCAATAAGAGCAACCACAGCAACAACAACAGCGACAACCTTAGCAACAACCATCAGAAGAAGGTCATTTTTGATAGAAATTTTGATAGTTTTGTGTTCGCATTTTGCTAAAGCATAAAGCATTTGAAAAGTCAAGCAAAAACAAATTTAAGTTTTTCTTACAAGATGCGATAGCAATTTTGAAAGAAATTAAAAGAATTAAAATCCAATTGTTATTTAAGTTCACTTAGTTTACTGCTTTTTTTCTCTTTGCTCTTCTTGTTTTTCTTTTTTCTTTTCTTTTTTTTTTTTTTTGTTCCGACTGCTACCTTACGTTAGAAAATTTGTACATTACTATTGTTATACTCCGCAAATTTATATTCTATATAAAAAAAAGTATATATATATGTATATATATATATATATATATATATATATATAACTGTGTTGAATAATGTTGTACTTTGATGAATTTACGATTACTATGACCGATCGTCCAACCGATCGACCATTTTTAACAATTTCGTTTCCTCTCAGTTAGCAACCTTACGCCTATACATATATATACACATACACATATGTATATATTTCTATACACTATATTTATATACAGTATATATATATATAAATATATATAAACGATCTGTGTAAGCTTACAAAAATACCATCGGATACGTTTGGCGGCATATTTCTCTGTTACAGAGCTATGAGCTATTCTATTACCGATATCGCGTAAATTGTAGTGATTTATTTGCACACTCTAGCTTGGTTCCAGTTTCCCTTCATCACTGTCATCATTATCTTTAGTGTCATGAAAATTGTGAGGTTTATTTTTTCAATTTTCTTCTTTTTTTTTTTATTTCTTTAAAACATCATTTAAGTACTTGTAGAGAAGCAGTTAGCGTAAACACAATAACTATTTTACAATTTTTCGCTATTCAAAAAAGAATGTCATCCCTTTGATAATAAAGACGACGTAAAGAAGAAATGCATTTTCACCAAATTTTCGTTAAGCGCATAAAAGAATTTCTCTTTAAAAATCTTTGAAACCGTGACATATCATTAGGTCATTGATACAACCTAAGGAAATAATAAACCGCTATGTGACTTTAAAAACTGTGAAAATAAATAAATCATTTGTAATATGTCGTCTTGCACTTTTCATGCGAATAATTTTTATGAGATTTTCAAATTGTGCGGTTTCTCCGTTTCACTCAAATATTTCTAAGGCAAACAAAGAATCTTCGCAACTTTAGCCTCTAAATTTATTACGAATTATAAAACAAAAAAGCACAGTTTCTTCCTTTTTATGCGAAATATTTTTACGAGATTTTGAATATGTCCCGTTTATGTTTAAGTTAAACGACATGAATTTAACCTCTACGTGCTATGTGGCTCAGTTCTTACGCATTTTGGTTCAACTTATTGCAAAAGAACGGTAATGTTTATTTTATTCAAAAGATTATATCAATCGTTAGCGACTACTTTTCCTATTAGCGTATCTTAGTAGGATTGGAAGTGCTGCTCAGAGCCGCCATAATAATATCGAAATACGCATAGACTGTATGCTCACCTTCTTACCATTGCCATGTTGATTCAACTGGGTCTTTAGAGAAACAATTTCAAGGGGAAATTTTGGTCAGGGTTCACTTGCCACTTTGTCGCTTTGTTTGACAGACTCTCTGAGAGATTGCTTATGTAAAAAAAAAAATAATAATATCAATTTTGACGTTTTTATACACACGTACAAGAATTTCATCTTTTCTCCATTAGAATTCCATACTCTTTTTAACATCCGCCTGCTGCCGTTGCCATAGTCAACATAAAACTTTTGCTAAACCTTAGTATGTTTGCATTGTTTTACTGTTCACGCGGTACACCCTCAGTTGATGCGTGTGGACTGCTGAGGGTACTACACTAGATGTGTAGACGCTTTTCGTTTTATTTCTTCTTACGTTTGCCTTACTTTAGTTTCAGATATTTCTTCCCCCTACTTTAGTTTAAACTCGGTTAAGGCTTTAACCTTGAGTTTTGTCTCACCCAGCCGCATCCATAGCGTGGCTGAATTTAGTGTATATGAGTAAATAGCGAGCCGTAATTAAAATTAACAATGTCTAATAAATTTATTTCAAAAAAGTGCACTTCTTCTCATTTCCTGAGCAAATTCTGCAATGCAGGGCGACCATCGTCATACTAAAAAGTTGGTTTAGCCTATTGTGGTTAGCCTATTGTAGCCAATGTAGCCACTATAGTGTCCAATTACAAGCATCTAGTGACCGTTTTACTAAGTTGTAATAGCTCACAATACGCCAGGTCATGCTGATCTCACCAAATCCTGTGCCTCGACTTGACACAATATACTGTATAGAAATTTACCAGACAGCGGTACATAGAGATGGAAATTACAAATCGACACATTGCAGTAGTCTAATAAAGCAAAACGAATTAAAGGGCAGAAGTTTATTTTTTATTACAGACTTCAAGTGGAAAATGAATCAAAAAAAAACTTCTTGCCGCCTAATAGAAGGCAGTGTCTAGGAACTACAAATTCTACTTAACAAGTTTTTTGAATTCAGTAAAGTGCTGTAAACTGTTTCTTGTTACGAAGAAAAAAAATTAGTCAACAAAACTAGCGACACACATATGGCAATTGGAAAATTGGTTTTTCCTTTATTATGACCTACATAATGTCACTTATGAAATTGCGCTGATGAGAAAAACGAATATGTATATAACTTTATACATATTTCGCAAAGGAGTTTCTATATATATGCGTATATACTGTGTATATTATATTCACATGTTCACATGTTTCACATGTTCATCGGAGCCTGCATAAAGAGTAAACATGCACTTAATCAGCATAATATTCAAAGTCCACTTTTCTCTTTCTAGCTGTTCACTTATCTTCAAATTTCCTTTCGTCGTTTCTTCGAACACTCCCAGTCCAAAAAAAATGAGATAGTGAACTTAAACGTATTATATATATAGTTTGTTGAAAGCCGAAGATTAAGTTTGAAAATTATCCCTTTGTACAATAGGCAAGGGCTATAGCTTATCGCCTATAACATGTCTTAGTCTGAAACTCAGTAAATATATTTACACAAGCAGAAGACTATATAAAGAACTACATAAAAATGCCATAGAAAAAGTAGGCGTGTTTTAGGGAAGCATAGTGAAAATAAAACAACTGTTATTTGCGACTTATAAAAAAAACATTTCCAGCAACGACACGACATAAAGCAGAGATATCTTCCTTATGGCTTGGTTTCTACAGTTTGTTGTGCGGTACTCCTAGCTTTCGTCCTATTTTGGCAAGTTATGGAATTTACTTACTACATTTTCATTTCCACTATTTCTAAGCAGCGTATGAATTTCGATATTATTGCACTTTTCGGTTTGATCCTTTATCGGATTGATCCCTTATTATATTCTATAACCTTTGCGATACTGTGTACACTAAAGCATTTTCTGCCTGGGTTTCTGACTTTATTAAAAGAATACCTAATAAGTTTCCTTTGCTCGCTTCAATTTTTACGAATGCGAAAATTCTCCCTATGCAAATAGATAACATATCTTTAAGTCTTCACCTGTTAAAGAACACAAAAACATACAAAATCCCTGTCTAAATTTCTAAGCTGCCTGCTAAGCGATTTGAAAAGTTCTACAAAGAAAGTTTCTTTAAAAAGAAAACATTCCGAGTAGCTTTCAAAATATTTAGCTAATTACCTAACAAGTTAAAGCAAAAAACTGTATGCTTGTCGATTTACATTCATTCTTCTAATAGATTTTCAAACGTACCTCGTATATGTCGCTAGCACATATTATCTCTTTACTCCATTACAAGCTTATACAAATATGGTAGCAAGTAAAATTTTGATCTTTTGCTTTTGAAGAGAATTTTATAACTTTCTTTGATAAAACTTTTAAATACCCCTTTGTATGCTTGCGTGTGTGTGTGTGTGTATATATACACACAAGTTGTGTGTGTACACTTTGTGTTCTCCATTCATATATTTAACATTTTAGTGTGATGAGAATTATAATGGTTAAACATCAACTAAAAGCAGACAACAACAACTACTACAACAAGTGTTCTTTCCTTAATATTTATTATGTTCTTGTTGTTAGTATACAATTTTCCATTCTTGTTTTTATCTCTTTAATACTACAAGTGCTTTGGTCGTTGTTGTTGTTACATATATAATATATATATATATATATATGTATATGTATATACATGTAGCTTCTGTTCGCTCATAGGTATGTATTTGGTAACATAGGGTAACATAAGCAATTGGGTTGGGCTTCTTGTAATTATCAAATGAGGGGGAATTTCATTTTCTTCCACTTAAGTTTTTTTTTCTCTTATTATTACTGCTGTTCATTATTACGATAATATATATATATATAGAAGAGAATTTTGCTTTTTGCTTGTTTTATATGCTCACCACCGATGGTCTAGGGCATATTCATTTCGTCGAAACGTTTGTAGCACTTAAATGGAAGTTTCAAACACTTTATCCGGCATATCTATTCTTAATCAATATCGAAATTCTACATCGGCTTACCGTTCTCCGTGTGTTCATCTGGCATGGATCTGTGCCGTAATAGTTCTGACGCTCAACGTTGAACGTAGCACGTACGTTGAAAACGTAACAAGTCGGTCAACGGACACCCTTATAATACGATATAAATTGTAGATACCTCCGGAGCTTTTCAAAAGCAAAACACTTAAGATTTTCTATAGTTATACGGCAAACAATCGTGCACGCCCAACGGATTTTATAAGGTATCATATTTTTATATTCATGTTTAATATAAGCGTTGAATATAAAAGTTTCGGCCATAGCCGAATATAATTTTCTTACTTGTTCTTTTACTCTTTTTAATATTTCATGACTATGCACATGTGTTGTGTGCTTGTAAACGCACTAACATGTGTGAATATGTATAATCAAACTCAATGGGGGCTGGCCTTTAACTGACATATGTGTGATGATGACGACGATGTGCCATAGATTGTTTATTGAAGTAAGAGCAGCAACAGCTACGCAAAACCATATGGCAAATAAAGTTGAATATAAAAATAGTTATATTTACATGAAAATTATGGCGGCGAATAATAATAGCTAAGCATGGCGGAAAATGGAGAATTTTTATGCTCGTTTTAAATTGAACATAACTCAGAACTAGCTATAACGTAGAAACGTTTTTTGCTTAAGAGGATTATAAAATTATACTAAAAAAAAATATGGCATAAATTTTGCATAAATTAAGTAATTTTATGCCCGGTTTTTTTTATTTTCACGTAAATCGTTTTATTTCGTATACGTCTCATATTATTATTCTTCTTTACTAGATCCTAATAAGGCAGATCAGCATCGTTTCATATTTCTGCTATTCTCTAAAAATTTTTTTTAAAATGTCTTTGAAAATTTCGCAGAGCTTTTAAATATTATTATGTATATATATATATATAAATATGCATTTACGATACACCATGTCATAAATGTATTATATTTTACATATATATAATAAATGGTAAAGTTAATGCGACATATTTCAAAAGGTTTTTTAAAAATTACTATATCACCTTCAAGGGGCTGGTACATGTTAGGCCTGCACGTAAGTGATGCCATAAACTGTGTATAAATCATAACATATCGGGTTATTGTTTTCAGACACCTCATCATTTCGCAAAAGTTATCAAGCTTTGGATATTTAAAAATAACAATTTGCCCCACTACATTACCAACCCGGAGTCATATGAATTCCAAAAATAACGATGAGTGGAGTTGTGCTACTAGTGCATATAAATTTTTATTACCAAAGTTTCTAAAAATTACTAATCAATTTACAGAAATAATTCTTAAATTTTCTTCTAAAAAATATTTACAAATATTTTGATAATAAATAAAAGAAATATCTTCGGCTTAGGCCTAGGTTTTCAAACATGCCACTAGCTTCCATACGATGGTTCATTGAAAGGTAAAGCGAATGTCCAACTACTCGATATATTAAACATGTTTCGCTTCATGTATATATCTATAATCGAGGTGATTGGATTTTCTCTTGGAATCCTAAGAGGTCTAATCGGAAGGTGGCTCTCTTTTCTAACGAAAAGGAGTACTTACTTCTCCCATTTGGTCCTTTTTAATTGAGGTCATCAAATTGAAAGATGGCCAAGATGATATTAAAGAAGGCTGCGCCACAATTGGGTGTGTGCCTTGGAAGCATTATTTCCCTGTGAGAGGATAGTGATTGCGTTGACCTACCGGGACGTATTGTGGATTGTCCAAAGGCCGCGTACTGTGTGAGAGCATCCAAAGCTTCATAGCTTGGTGTAAGTTCTATTAATGAACGATAAACCAGGAAATTAAAGGGTGCCCACGAGGAATCTGATGTGGTAAGACTGACTCATGGCAAATCAAATTCTCCGTTTTAAGGATGTCAATTTTCTTATGTAATATGTCTTTTATTGAAAATAAAAAACTATTACGGAAGACGTTGAACGATTACCTCCAACATAACAAAAGTATAATATATTAAATATAGGAAGAATCTGTGTACACTTCAATTGAGAAAATAAGCCTTAGTGACAGTTTCAAAAAGTGTCGATCAACTCGTTACCATCTAATAAATTAGTATACAATTTCTCTTTTAACCTGTTTCCAATTTCGTACACCAGTTAAATGGTCTTGCATTTTGGATAAACCTTTCTAGAATCAGCATTTTTCAGCTTAGCTGTGCACTAACGTAGAATATTGTTTTATGATTTTCTCAAAGTTTTAACTGACTAATTAGATCGTCTTAGCGCTGGCGCAATTCTCTGGTTAAAATTTTTTTATATAATGCTTTTGCTATGTTTATTAAAAATTTCCTACCGTTACTCGGCCTACTTAAGTTATATGCAAATATGAAAATGTTACATAGAAGCGTTGAAAACTGTCTATCTCTCCTTTTTAAAAATAATAGCTTTTGTTATTGAAATATTCAAATTTATTCTTCGATTACTATTTAACCTTAAGTCATAATTTCAATAATAAATGGTAACATCTAGTTCTACAAAACTCATAACTAACTTTTATGCGCACTCTTCAGACTCAGACTCAATTTATGTACTGACGCCAAACAATCGCATGTATGAGTTAAGTCAGCTTATAGCAAACTTGCTCATTGAATAAAGCAGTAAGCAGTAAGAAAAATAGAAGACGTACATCATAAATTCATTCTGTACTAATATTTTTTCAATTTTCAGGGCGAAAATTATTTTTAAATTTTCTGTTGAATGAAAAACTTTATGAGCGGCCCTACAATCTTGTGAATAGCGAATCTTTATATATCTAGGTCTTGCATTCTGTTGATTAAACTATGTCGGCATGCTTTTGTTATTGGAATTCTTTCGCATTTGATTGCGGCTGATTTGGTTTCGAAGGTTACTTTGTTTTCGACGGCCTGTAAAGTAATCTATTTATTACGGTTTTTTTTTTGCAGTCAGTGCAACATTAAAGATGATATTAAGCAATGGGTGTGCAATAACTTACACAATTGCTGGTGCTATCAAGACTTTGCCAGTTGCCTACCAATTTAACTAGTGACCTTCTTTAATTTGCCCCTCCCCCCTATAAAACGAGTAAAATTAAAATGTACACGCATCTTGAAATGGGTTACGCCAAGTTAATATGAATTTTGGAATTCCAATCCCAATGCGGTTAATCGTTATCCGTCCACTATTAATAACTTGAAACTGGACATATTTTCTACATCCCAATTCTTCCCCGTTGTTCTTGATGCACGCTGTCGCTTACTCCCCTCCCGCAAGTTGGTCATATGGGAAGTTTGACTATATAATATATCTATATAATAACATCCTAGTTGTTAGGTCGATTAATTATTCCACAAAAAATTTAAAGGCAGCGGTTAGTTCCGCTGGTATCTGTCTCTGAAGGAAAACCGTCCGTTTCTTTGTCGAGGTGAAACTAAAAGTTTCTCATACAAAAAAGTAGAGTCAGAGATTCAATCTGAGGGAACTAAATATGCTAAATATGCATCAGGTCTCAATAGGCTATATCCACATCTTAGACGATTAAACACTAAGCTTAGCAATTCAATTATTGGCAGCTCTCATTGTTATTTTCGAACGTTTGCTCTCACGGAAACCGCATTTACTTGAAATCTTTTATGTGAGCTATCAATTGTTTGGGAGTGATCAATCCATTGTCACGACCTTTTTGAAACTCCCTTGTCATGTCATCAAAACTTTTAAATAAGGAACACAAAGTGATGTCAGTTTAACAAAGTAAATCATTAGCTTCTAATGCAAAAACGATCAAAAATGAACTTTTCGTTCTTTCTTTTTATTCTCATTTCTTCGAGAACAGATATAAAAGCTGATTGTTAATTCTCGTCTCGTAGACTTTAAATTTCTTTTTGCTGCTTCCAAATGATCTTCCATCCGCGAGTTTTCATTTGCGTACCCTGTAGATATGATGATGGCATAAAGTGTTCTGGGATCTTCTTCGACCTCACTCGTTGTCTTTGGTTAGAAGTTAGTATACATGCTTAGTCGCTATCACATATAATCCAACATCCTTTAGTAAACTTGCATCTGTGACAACTATATTAATAGTCATACCACTGAGCCTGGATTATCTTTCTGTGATTTCGTCATATCTAGCATTTAATATGCGCGCGTAGTCGATTTTTAGTGAAGATAGCACAGTCCTTTCATTGCATTCTTTGTTAGAGGACAGTCACTCAACATGCCTCAGCTGCATGATCTCCATGTTGAAGCCAGATCAAAAACAATGACTCTGTTATAGTACTTACTTAACATGATATTAGAATCTTTTCAATTAGTCTTTCTTTTACCGAATTCAATTTCTCTTGAGGGGAGAAGGCTGCTTACTAGTGCGTTTTTTTATGTACACCTTTATGTGATGATATCACTTCACTATTCTTGGCGACTGAATTAGATCTTATTGTATCGAGGAGGGCTTGCAGATATTTTTTTTCCTGCAAGACGAATTATGAAAATATTGCTCCTTCCATGAAGTCCTGTGCAAAAATTTTTACTGCAAATAATAATTGAACCTGTGAAATGCTGGTTGTTCGATTATTATTTGTTGCTATCTGTCAAGTTTGTCTCTTTCTTCTTCCTTTAACTTTTCTTTACTTTAGATATTTTTCTTAAGTGAATTCATGTTACGCTTTATGAACTTAAGTAGTATGAATTGTGTTGGCTACGAGGAAAAAAAATTGAAAATAAAACATACCACTGATCTGAGACAGAACCTGCTCGTTTACAAGCATCATGGCAGCCAAAGTGTCAAATAAATGATTTATCGTTCAGCGAAAGAGTTTAAAGTGAAAACAGATAGGCAGGTCCATGCTCGGACAACAACATTATTATTATACAAAATCAATAATTTTATGCGCACGTACGTAAACTCACGTTAGAGTTTTTCTCAAGTCTGCCAAATAAGATGTTGCAACACGCTTTCGTAATTTTTACGAAAAAAAAAAAAAAACGTAATGGTTTGTGAGGCCTAATTTCATTAATAGACAAAGTGGTAAATTCTGGACAATGGAATATCCTCAAATTATTCATAAATCATGTTCGTATCCATTGCCTTGTCATGCGAAATGATCATTGGCTGTTACTCTTTTAAAAGAAAAGAAAATGGGGAAACAGATGCTCGTATTAATTAACATTATCGCGTTTGGTGAACTCTTTAAAAAATTAACGCTTTCGTCTAGACTAACATAAGCGTCTAGCAAGATTAGTCTTCATGGTCATCGTTTTTTTTCTTTCTTTGCTCTCTACTTTTGTCTTGTGATTTATGGTTTGGTTTTCATGACGGAATCTATTATAAAAAAAAAAAAAACAAAAAGAAAGATATTCATAAAGCTACCAGAAGTGAACATTTAGTTACTATTACGAACATTCATAAAACATCTTAATTTTATTTTTCATTATATTAAAGAGAATTGACAAGCACCACTAATTAATTGTAATTATATCTAAAAGATGAAATGATTCATTTCAAAAATGTACCCTTAACCCAAATTGCAATAAAAGCGATTATTACATTTGGAAAATGCCTCCTATAAGCGCGAGTACAGAATGTATGCAAGGTATGGAATGTATGGAAGTGCCTGTCTTTATACGTTTGATTTAAAAATAGAAACACAACATAACGCATAGTATGAACCACCAGTGCTGTTAAATAGTTCCAGAGCCGGCAGGTCGCGATTTAATGTGTGCTTCTAGGCGTCCTGATAAAAGAGAACGAATGACACAGAAGAATGTCTTCTTTAAAAGAAAAAGTAGCCTTTTCTGTCAACTTCTATAGAATAGGTCACTGATGAACACCGATGAGAGAAGGAGAAGAAGCGGAGCGTTGTGATACACTGGCATTTAAGTGGAATTTGTTGCACTTAAAAATTGCGAGGTTTTACGTACTATAATCTAAGGAGAATCAAATCTGTCTATTTAATATATTTAACTAAATCTTTGCGTACACATTAGCTAATCTAACATACAATGAACATTTAATTCACAAACATGCAGCATAAATTTGTAGCTAAGACTACACCTATTGCTAGATTCAAAGTTTGCTTTAATTATCCAATATACGTAAAATTTAAAGAGTATTCTTTCTGCTAACAAAATTTGCTCTTCATCTTCAAATAAATAAAAAAAAGAAGAAAAGCAACGTGATGGGATGTGACGTCTCTCAACATACAGAATTAAACTTATACACAGAAACACATAAGGTCAGCGTGCACAAAACACTTCTATAACGAATTGCTATTGGTTTTATGAAGCTCGAGTTTTTAGTGTAAAAATTATGATGGCGATCATAATTTATGAAGTTTCCGCTGATGGCAGTTGTCAGTCATAAAGCATATGTAAGCCTTGTGATTATTTCCTTTTTTTCGTATTATTTTTTTTTTTTTTTTTTTTTTTATGACTTACCTCTTTAATGCATGCATATCTGAACTATTTTGTGAAAAATTTTTTTTTCATAATTATTTATTTAAAAAAAAAAAGTAAAAACTCATAAATATAACAGTAAAAAGAGTTAACAAGTATTAAAAAGAGCAAAAAATATATATATCAGTTAATTATGAAGTACGAAAAATTTTGTATCTTAGAATATTTTTCACATTTTTTTAATTGTATATAAGATTTTTGCATATATTCTTTTCAACCGAAAATCACGAAACCGAAAAATAAGAGAAGATGAAAAATTTCCTTTTTTTAGTAAGTTATGCCCTATGCATTTATTGTATGTTATGTACACGCACATATGTGAGATTTTTCATTTCCCGCTGATTTATATATCCCTTGTGTAAACAACGCAAAGCTATAAATTATTCACTCTGCAGGACTTAAACATTTATGACTGTTGTTGTAATAAAATTGCCACAACACAAAATGTAGACACTTTTTAACGTTATTTTTATTTGTTTTTTTTTTTTTTTTTCATAATTTTTCTAATAGAACGATCATAACGTTTCTATTGAAATTTCGTTATAGGGGAAAAAATTTTTATCCATTTAACGATTAAAGAAAAAGTTAATTCTTACGAAAGACTTAAGACACAAACTCGAAATAATTAGATAAATTCTTGTACTTAATCGTCTCTTAGTTTACAATATAAGAAGAGGTAAAGACAAACGTTTCAAAATTTTATTTAAAATTAAAGTAACTGAAATTTATGTTGAAGTGATATTATGTAGTAGTAGAAAAAAAAAAATTACAAAAAAGAAGAAAACATGTTGTCATAAAATAAATCATCTAAACTATGCGACATTGTAGGAATTTTTATGCTAATAATGATTGATTTACGGTATACGATCAAAATATTTGTAATAAATAATAGACCTTCACTTCACTCACTATGATGTTTTTATCCTTTATCTTTTAATTTATTTCACTATTTATTTATTTTAATAATTTCATTATGTATATTGAAAGAAAAGAGAAAAAAATAGAAATTAATAGTACTTATTAAATAACATATAATGATTTATCTATTGACATTAACTGCTAAGTAATGATTATAGGGGTACAGGTATGATGAACGCTGTAATCCGAACCATGCAAAAATATGCGAAAATGATTTTTTTTATTCAACTTATTTTCAACGACGAAGATGTACTTTTCTTTGCAATCGATATGTAACGCATTAATTGTTATCGGAAATTATCTAAATTCATCAATGATTAGGATGAAATAGAAAATTGATACGCGACACATGTGCTTTCTCTAATTGATTTCGATTTTGATAAGCAATTAGGTCAGCATATCAATTGCTTTTAATATACATTAAACAACTTCAACGCATTATTACTCGTCAGAGATCAAATGACTTGAGGAAAACTGCACTCACGCTTAAATCTAAAATGGCTAAACAAGTTTCATGTAATGTCGAAAAAATGAAAATATTTCAAATTTATTTCTGTCATCCACCCTGCCATGAGCAATCGAAAAAGATATCCATTTGATACTTTTCTATTCATTCATGTGACTGTCACAAAACCTCAGCTGACATCGATATCGCTGCAATTGGCTTTTCGTCACAATTTTATCGATCGCGGCTGAATACAGACGATATCCTCAGAAAAATTCGAACATTTCTGAACGTTTTTATCGACAACTATAAATCTGAAACTAAATATTACTAAATCTATCTTATACTATTATGTAAATATTGTCTGCATGAGCTTAATAAAAAGATAATATTTTGAAAGAAAGCGAATTATAAACATTTTTCACGTAGTGACTGATTGGAAAGCCGTTAAGCTTTAAACCCATAGGAAAAAGATAAAAGAGAGAGAATTATTCAGCTCGAAACGTTGCGGTTTGGAGGGCCAGAGGCCAAATGTTTGACGAACATGACGTCGTGGGCCAAGAAAAAATGTGGCAATCAGGAACAAAAAAGGGCGGTGGGATTTATGCGAAGGCTGACATTGAAATTCGTGGTAAGGTATACCGTGCTATAGTACATAAACTTGGGAGGATAATGAGAGATGAGAATATTTGATGTTAATCTATAGGTATCCGAAATTCGCCTTCAAATGAAACGAATTTATACAGTTTTAAACAATCTCGCATAGTAAGCGAGCATCATATACCACTAACAAGCAAAAGGTGGTGGCATTAGCTACCAGCACCGTAAACACACATTTATATTTTACTCATAAACAGCTGTGATTACTGTGGTTTCTTTTTTTTTCTTGTTTTTGTATATATATTTTTATATTTATTCATAGAAATTTTCCATATAAGCAGGTATGTGTGCGTACGTATGTCTGTGCAAATAAATGTGCTGATTTATCAACAAACAAAATAACAGCCGCTTATAAAAGTTGTTTCTTCTCTTTTATTATTGTGAAAAAAAGAAAAAAAAAAAAACAACAAACTATGATTGTTTTTCCAAGAAAAACAAAAAACGACCTGTTACATACGTACACACATGGATACATATAAAAAAACTTGTACGCGTACATAGTGTGTGTGCCAAGACTTATTATTATAAAAAAAGAAACTGTTGATGAAAATCCTAAGACAGTCAAATATTTTTTTTTTATCATTACTTCTTAGCATTAATAAAAACTTGAAAATTTTTATTGTGCCTGTATGCAAACCTACTGTAAACGCAAAAGAAACACAACAATTGCAACAGTAAAAATCAGTCGGCAAAGATTTAAAAGTATCATTTGAGTGGAGTTTTGTTACATAATCTTTTGAATGTGTGAAAAACCGTAGACACACTTACATGCATGTAAATACCTTAACTTAGCATTAATACATTGTGGGTATTGCAGTATTTTTTAGTTAAACAAAAAAAAAAAAAAAAAAAAAAAAAATTAATACTAAAGTGTATGCGATTTATGCTAATTTATGAGCTACTTTGGTGTTAATATTATTTTTGTTTTTCATGTATTTCTTTCTTTATGTCAGTTACAATTTTAAATAAGATTTATAAAATATAAAATAATACCTACACACACGACTCTCATATATGCAAAGTTATTTTATGCATTTATTTCTTTAGCGCAGACCGTTCATATTCGAACATAAATTGACTTTAGTTATAGCATATATATTTCAAGGATTCAATGCGCACCAGAATGCATTGGATACCTCCTATAACTATATAACTAGTTGTACCGTGTTGACCTACAACTTTATTTTTTTCTATTAACCAAAAATTATTACAATGTCTGCAAAGAAAAATTTGACATGAAATTATTAGACGTACATTTGGCCTTTGGTATTACCACCTATTCCAAGAACTTTATTTAATAGAAGAATTATAAATGTATCAAAGCACTTAATTAACGAACCTTGAGATAAGTTCCGATGGGTGTCCGCATGATATGGTATTCGCATTAAAAAGAAACGTCTTGAATATGACCATTTTGGGTACAATATTCCACAAGTTAATTCAGTACTCTTTCCTAACTAGTGTTTCTATTCATTATACAAACCCGTTTTAAAATTTCGTAATACATTTTCTTGGGAAACAATTCTAGGTTGAAAGTGTAATTATCACTACAACCATTGACGTTTTGTATATGCTGATTGCCATCAAAATGGGTCGTTTTCACCCACAATCTTTGTCAAATTGCTTCAGCCGCCTAGGAATCCAGGGTTCGATTAGGAAGCCAGGGTTAACAAATGATCGTAGTCTGCGCACCTCAAAGGCTCGCTCATTCCGCTTGTAATGTTAAACTCAGAGACCACAATTCCTCTTTCGCCTATGCTTCTTTGAAATTCTCCCTTATTCAACTACCTAACTGACCTGAACTGATTGTTGACCTGTCTTTGTAATACCGTTCGATCTCAATTGCTCAAACTTTTAATAGACGGATAACAGTTTTCAAGATAAAACAGAAAAACTTTTGTTATTTTCATACGCTTTTAGGTCTGCTTTCTCGGCAGAATGATCTTTTCATGTCGGTGAAACCCTATATTCAACAGAGCTACTAATGATTTTACAACCGTTTCATGGTTCCCTGAATGGCTTTCGAAGACAATTAACGAGATCCTTAAAAACATAAATTCCTCTTCTTACTGGAAGAAAATAATTACTAGGAATATTATGGAACAAGATGTTCGCATCGGTAATCCTTCAGTCGAATTGTATATATACCTACGTAATAACTTTTCTTGAATGATATTATAATGCCTTGTAGCTATGTACATTGGTCTATGGTCAACCAGATTGCTACTAGTTATAATAAATGGAAATAAATTAAATAAAAATGTGGTGCATGGCAGATCTTCATCTCTTCTTAGTCCTATGTTGATTGAATAACAAATGTTCGCGTCAAAGCTTAACTTCCTATGTTAATTTTTCGGCCTGCAGCGGTTTCACGAGGATAATGATTCAAAACGATTCATTTTAGTAAAAATAGGTATCAGGATCTCGACACTAGACAATATAAAAAAAAAAAAAAATTGCTTACAGGTACTCAAAAAATGTTTTCATACAAATAGAAGTTAAAAAAAAGTTTTTAAGCTTTACATGCTTTCTAGCGGTTTTTTTGAAACGCGAACAGTGAAAAAGTTCAAATTGACCAAGCGATATCTTGTATTGAACTTCTCGATAAATGTTTTATGAAATGAGTAACACAATCTATTTATTCTTGACCAACTTCGAAACCTATTTTGTTGGGATGTATATAATATCCACAAGGACTTGAAGTGGGTTTTGCTCTTTATTATAACGATCGATTTGTAAAGTGATACTGCATTGAAGCTTGTTTGTCCGTCTGTCCGTTTTGTTTTCTTGTGTTCACTTTACACGTCGGCAATTTTGAGATGTTTCGCCGAAATTTGGTTCACTAAGGCGTGAGGGTCATAGTGACCGGGAGACATAGGGATCGGCAGTAGTTTTCACTTCTTTTCATTCAGTCTCATTTTTGTTAAATTTCTAACAAGAAAATTATTAAGAAAAAAATCAAACCGGACGAGCAGTAACCAACACTATATTCCTCCTATCAACAATAGTTACGTATTAGTGTTTACTACTTTGATTATTGAAAATGGGAAACGCGGGCTTGCAAATACTTCCTTATTACAAGAATTTAAGAAAACCCTAATCAATGCCGATTATTACCGTGGGAAATTTGTTAATGAAAATGGGAAAAGAGCGTATGCGAAGACTTTGCAAAATACTTATAGGGTAAATAATTTAAAAATTCACTAATCCGTAATCATCTTGAACTACATTTTACAATCACTACTAATTACTCTTGCTATCTACTACTAATAATACTCCAAGAAATTAAAAATTTCAAAAGATCATTACTAACGTTATCATTACCTGTAATTTTTATCCAGAACTTTTATTGCGGAAATTGGAAATCTCTTAAAAATAAAAACAAGAAAAGTTAAAATAAGCCTTTAGCTGTACAATTCTTAATGAATAACATAATTTTTTTCTTAATAATAATCCTTTAAATAGGTTAATTGACGTTGTTTTACCACAAAACATGTATGCAAGTTTAGTATATTTTTGTCGTAAATTTTTACCATGCAATTTGTCTGATGTAAACATACGATAGTTTTTCCGGGCTACCAATGACTTAATATATCATTATAACGCTTGTAAAGCGCTTTGAAAAATTGGTTTGCTATTATGTTAAGTCAGTGCCAGCAAAAAGCATTAACAAAAACAACTACAATAAAATTAACAGAGTCTTTTAGCCAAATTGGATTAGAATTTTATAATAATTAAAATGAGAATAATTACTGTTTTAAATTCTTTGTATTAATGGGAAGAGGTTGTACATTAACAAAGGAAACGTAGATGAAAGAATTTTTTAATTTTCCTTATCCCAGTAGAGCAATTCAAGTAATATTATTTGTTATCGCCTTTCATTTTGAACTGAGCTAAGTATGTTTGTTCATCCTTTTGTCTGTCAGTCGGTTTTTTTTTACATCTGTGCTGAACCTTCTCCTGGTCATGAAAATGCAGCGTTTACCTTTAAATTTAGCGTGAAAAATGGAAATTCTTACCCCAGGCTAGAATTGAAAATGCGGCTGATCGGTTAAAGATCATACCCACAAAGCACGCTCTAATTTTCGAAAACAAAAGAAAATCAAGTTTACAACCATAAAAATATACGTATGTATTACACGAACTGTCTACCAATATTTGTACAAAAATCGGCGAAGCACGCCGAACATCGTAGCGAGTCCAAATTTCAGATTTTTTTAGTCTTTATACTCTGCACCCCTGGTGGTACAAGAGTATATTAAGTTTGTAAGCACAGAAGGACTTGAGATAATTCCATCTTTTATTCTACCGATCGATGCGGAAAGCAATTCAGAATGAAGCTTGTGTAGCTATTTGTTCCTCTTGTTTTCCTATTTTCAAACTACAGCAGACAATTCTTGAAATATTTTGGTGAAGTTTACTGACGTGTTTTGGTCGAATGACGAATATTAGTGAAAATGATTTGGATCGGACCACTTTTTCGACCACTTCTCATACAACATTTATTTTGAAAAGTCGTTATGTGAATAAATGTAAGGCAGTGCAGGGCTGGCTCTCACCCACCATAGTGTTTTTACTTGCTTTCTTTTTTTTTTTTTTTTTTGAGAAAAAGAAGGTGGATACAAATTTCAATTTCCCGGAGTGTAAGAATTTTGAATAAATATTACTGTAGTGATCAAACAACAATTGGCCTGATGCTAAACATTGTCGGAATTTTAATCCAATTCCGGCCATAGCAAAAATAGTGTCATCAAAGATTCTCTTTAACCGATTATTTTTTACGCTATATCGCGTTTGCTGTTTATTATATACCGGCCAGATTTTATTGAATATTAACCTAAAAATTTTTCATTACAACAACGTAATGTTGCTAATAGCAGGCTTTTTGCTTAATAAACATTATCTATCCAATGTTTAGTTTACAAAAAAAAATTTGCACATCAAGTCATTTTTCGAGATTTTTTTAAAACATAGTCAGGAAACAAGTATGTTTCGCCAGAGGGCAAGACACAAATAACAAAAATTAAAATTTTTAAGTAAACATTTGAATTCTGCACTTGATCTTCCTCTTATCTTGATAAATTATTTTAATGATAAATACGTAAAGAAATGTGATATTGTCGATGTAACGACTACACGTAGTTAAATTATTCAATACGATCAGTGTATCATAAAATTGAAAAGAAAATCATTTATATATAACGTAAAGTAAACTTACGTTTGTTAAAAGATTGAATGTCTTTGAAACATTTATTGCTCACTGATTAATTTATGCATTGCGGTATTAGAAATCGGCACAAAAACACTCATGTTTCGATTACAAATCAAGTAAAAAGTGAAAAACTTTTTCCATAAAATGTCGTATATTGAATTTCAATATAAAAGAAAAAACGATTGATTTTCATCAAAAAAATTTTACTTCAATTTTCCACGAAATATTATACGAAGAAAGAGAAACATTTGCTTTTTTTTTTAAATTACTTTACAAAATGTCTTTAAAAGTATTTTGTTTTTTTTTTTTTTTTTTTTGATTTTGAAATTTTATTTTAATTAACGGAAAGTTGCAAATTTTTTTCACATCATCAATTTTCAATAAAAACAAAGTAAAAAAAAAAAAAAAAAGGAAAAGAGAAGCTAAAAAATATAAACCGATGAAAACATCGAAACAAAAAAAAAGAAGAAAACATTTGCGCGTGCATGTGTATGCCTGAGAAACTCATATTTGATGACGATGGTGGCGATGACGATTAAGATGAGTTTGGCTGAATACTTCTGCCTGCCTGCCTGCCTGCCTGCCTGCGTTCATGCATGCATGCATATGTGTATTTGTATGCATGCTATGCTAGAAGTGAAGCGCAACTAATCGTTGAAGTGAGAAAGATGAAAAATCACCAATACACACGTACACACACACGCATACAAGGAATAAATGCTTAAGCCGTTTTGTTTTGTTAGAAGAAAATTCAAGAGAAGTGCAAAAAAAAAGACGAAAAAAGAAAAACGACCTGAAAATTGTAGAAGAAATCTTCTTCTTTTTTCTTCTTCTTCTTCTTATTCTTATTCTTAAGTGCTTGTTAGGTGAATTCTCGACAACAGGAATTTTTAGCTATGTACGTACAAACGTACGTCTTATGAGCAGTGTGGATAAATGATTGTTAGGTCGTTTGCAGTCGTTTCGTTTGGCATGTGTGATAAATCTCGTTCGAATTTCTCTATGCCTTGGCTAGCAGCAATGTGTACGCGTTGAAAAACAGAAAAGCAGAGCGTATGTGTATGTGTGTGAACATATGTCGATGTATATGTATGTCCATGTGGAAGTATTTAAGGCTTTGGGTTAAATAAAAAGCTTGTTAGATGCGCGCGTTAACCAAAACGCACCTCTATACCATTTACAATGCCACCACAATAACAGTCAACGATTTTCACTAACAAACTGAAAATGTCGACAAAAAACAAAAAAAAATACAAAAAAAATATAAAAAAAAAAGAAGACAAGGAAAAAACCAAAAGATATAGACGAAGACACTACACACATACGAACAAAATATCTTAAATGCTAGAAAATGCTACGCATTGGAATGGTGTTCGCAATGCAGTTACAACAAAACGTACAACTGTTTTTTCTACGGGATTCAATGGCGAAAAAAAGGAGAAAAATGCAAGAAGAAAACTAAAAATCCTTCTCATCATCTTCATCGTGATCGCGTTTGTCGTCATCAGTAGACAGCATCAGCAACTGCAGCAGCAGCGGTAGTAGTTGTATTTATGGTCGCATACGCGGTGGTAGTTACTGTTATAGTGGTAGTAAAATAGTTAACTAGAGTCCACAATCGCTTATATATACGAGAAAATGTGCAGTCAACTCTTAACTGGCAATAATAGAAATCAAACATCTTTACTCCCAACTAACTAGCAATTTACAAGCCATATTACATGTTACAATACTCTACATACGCTTAGATATAAAAAAAAAGAAAAATAAGCTAAACAAAAACAAAATAATGGAAAACAAAAAAAGGAGAAAAACTTATGAAACTCTGGCATATGTGTGTTCTGTTGTTAAAAATAAACGATACCTTAAATAAAGAAAAGCGTTTAGAGTCTTTTGTTCCCTCTCTTCTTTGCACACATATATCACTACTAGAGATGTTTGATAGTGTTTTATGATTTTTTGAACATTGTTTATTTTATTAATTTTTCTTCATGCGAAAACCTTACTCTTCTTGATGAAAAATATGTAAAGGCGCACATATATATTAAGAAAATATGCGCGTATCGTGTAAAATAATCCCTAAAATATTTGATTTAATAGTCTAAAAAATATTAAGCTTTTTAATAGATATCACATGCATTAAAACTATGGATTAACTTATGCTATTATTATTATTATTATTAATTTAGCTTGAGAATAAATTCTAAGACTAATAAAGTCTTAAAGTCACTCAGGCAGAGTGACTTATGCTAATTCTGTTAAAAGGCTCAATAATTTTTAGATTATTTAAAGTAACAAAAATCTTTATTAATGCGAATAATTTTATTTTTCTTTCTCCAGAAATGAAAAATATTTAACAATTACCTACTGTTTAACTTTTTTCAGACAAAACTAACAAAAAAAAAAAAGACGAAGATTAATTAACTTAATCCCTTGGGAAACTTTAATTAACATCAATGAAACAATTGCATGCAAATACCGACAATATTCCCACATGTGTTAATCAAAAAATTACTTAACGCTACAGATATTTTAGACAAATTGTTTTATAAAATTTTTGCAAGAATTTAAATAATTTTGTTGCATTAACGGCGACCAACTACCAGAAAAAATATCTCATGCGAATATTTAAAGCATTTATTTCTTGTATAACATTTACGAAAAAAAATGCTTGCTATGCCAACAATTTAACAAAACGTGAGACACTTTAAAGCTGATCGTAAAGAAGTTGATAAACATAAGGTTAAACTGAGTTTTTATTACTTTTTGGTCATGCAATTTTTTACTTATTGTAACCTAAGTTTCGATGACAGACCGCCTCGATGAAACTTCTCTTAGGACAAGTGGCCGTTAATTTTTTTATGATTTATACGCGTAGAGTTAGCCAGAAATCGATATATAAACTTTCGTTTGTTGGTCGCTGATATCGCTTGAGAAGTAGTTTTGAAACCCAAAGCAAAATAAATTTTTCGTAGGCCTAATTTCATTCTGATCCAAATAACTTCTGCTATTGCAAGCCAAGCCAAGTCAAGCCTTATTCTTTATATATTCTTTACAACTTATTCAATTAAATATTCAATATTAAATTTATTTTCATCAAAGTTGCAGTGTACTGCAGCGTTTATAATTAATGTAGAAAGCGAGAGTAAAACTCTTTTTGTTTGCCGTTCCTAATTGAGCATGGTCCTATCTCCATAGACCACCATTTAATAATGGTTTCCCTTTTCCAGTGACTGCACAGTGTGAATGCTTTTTCTGATATCTCTTTGTAGGAGTTCCTGCGCTTCCAATAGATTTAAAATTTTTAAACAGTGCGTTTGCTTTTTTAAGCGGTTGCACATTGCTAAGCATTTCTAGACTTATAAACTTTACAGCTGAATATACCGCATCGAATCAAGAGAGTTTGTTCTCTATGCAGTTGCGAATATATAAATTTTTGTTATAAATAATTTGCAGGAGCTCTGATGTCCAATGTTTATTTTCGCTTAACTTGTTGTCTTAGCTTGGACGTAGCCGTAATCCTACTAGCGTTTTAGGTGTATCTATTTCTTAATATCTCAAATGTAGAGGTAAGAAGCTGAAGTTCGTCATCGAATAAGAATCCAGGTCTACAAAATGAGTACGATCTGCTCGCATGCACTCTCACAATGTAGAAGAAATTGCAAAAAATTTTCTCATATTTTCGTCTATAACGTTCGGTCCTGTAAAGATTATTTTAAAAAGCTATTACGCTGATATTCGCCAGAACTACTGACATGTTTGGTCCAGGTGGTTTTTTGTCATTGACATCAAAATCAATACCTTTAGAATGTTGAAACCAAAACAATTGGAATATAGTCGAGCAGCATCACCATAACCTTATGAATGTGTTTGCCTGGCTTCGGCAGCAGGTTTCTTCAAATTAGACGACAAAAGTAATGAAGGTCGAAAAAGCAATTTTGAGCGCCCCATGATTTGGCGTCGCCATACGCTGTTGTTATAGGTAGAGATAGGTGAAAATTGTCGAATACGCTAATATTTCCCACATCTTTATCATTTTTATCTGCAGAAGTTGCTGACTAAAATTAAAGCAACCATATCATAATTTGCGAAAAACCAAAAAACTCAATTACATAAACTGAAGTGAAAGTGAGGGATATGAGCTTAGTTTATATAAATAATTCTATGAAGTGCTACTAATTTATAAAATATATAGTTCAAAATATGTATGATCTATACTGTAGGTAATATAATCGAGTGAAAGAGCCTTCGTACTATGTTGCATCCACTTATCTAACATAAGCAAGCGAGCCGGCTATTAGCAGATTCAGTTCAGCTAAATATATCTTCTTTAGCTTTTTCTTGTTTTATTTTATTTCATTTCATTTTATTTAATCTAACAATTCAATCGAGCCGGTTGACTGATTACACTGGGGAATTCTAAGTCTATCTATCAGAAAGATAATAAAAGAACCACTTGACTCTAATAAATTTCGCAAAAAAAAAAAAAAAAAAAAAAAAAAAAAAAAAAAAAATGAAATATATGGAAAGCAAAAAAAAATAAAAACAGCAAACCAAATGATTCGGTTTTTCAAATTAATCGCAGTCTCTGTGAAATGTTCTAAACCAGTTTAGATTAGAACAGATTTGAATTTTTTAACAAAAAAATACTTATTTTTCCTTATAGCAAAACTCCAAGAAGAGCTTCACTGAACTGTTTATTTTACAAGCGTTTCTTTCTGTTCGCAATCTAATGCAATCACGTAATGCTAAGAAAAATATGCTCATACATGTAGTACATAAGTGGCCCTACACAAATACTCAAAAATTCTAAAACGTGTATGAAATTGATAGAGTGAAGAAAATCAAAATTCAAAACTTTATTAAACTAATATGGAAAACCAGAAAATGAATTTTTTGGTTTATGAATCTTAACTTTCTAACAGTAATAAACTGAGCCGATAGTCAATAAAATAAAATTAGAATTTAATCTAGCGCACAAAATCTTTCATTCGCACACTTTTTGTTTTTACTCACAACAATTACAATGCCAATGGTTATCTTCTAAAGTACCGCATTTTAAAGGAAGTAGAAAACATATATAAAAACAAATGTAAAACTAATAAACCGCATGAAGAGTTCTAATTTAACAAGCTTCGCATAGAACGATGTGCGATGTATTATGTTAAATCATAGTTTTCCGTATATTGATAAGTAATTATTAATTATGTAAACGAAAATACAACAATGTGTGTATATATGATAAAATTGAATGCACTACTGCCCTAATTTAGCGAATGCAAATCGAGATGGACCGGATGGATGGATTGGAACGTTTTTCGCGTACTCCCCAAATAATCTTCCCCTATGTCGAAAAATATGAAAATAATATGTAATAAACCGAGCGCTGAAATGAAAGAAAAGTTTCGCCATACCTGGAAAGCGAAGTACAAATTTTGATATTGGTATCAACGAAATGAATGAAAAATATAAGACATTCATGTACGTAACGGAACAAGGCCTGTGCCAAAAACTTTTTCAATATGGGATGATATTCGATACGTCAGAGTCAATTATTTTTACTAAGAACTTACTATTAATCAAAATACGACGACAACGATAACAACAATTCCCTAACCTTGGTATTTATTAATAATTGGGCCAGAAATCCGGCGGTACTGCAATACCGGCCCGACCCGCGGCAGAAGTGGAGCAAGCCCCGAGCTTTCCGCCTGTTTCCAAAAATCAGTTTAACATTTGTTGTTCTCCGATGGAGAATCTATCAGATGTTAAGCTGATAAGAACAGATACTACACTTTGATCTTAGCCATAAGGCCGAGAAGCGATAACTAAACACTATTTTTAATGTCTACTTAAGTGTATAAAATCATAATTCATTCGAGAATTATAAAAGTATTTTACATAGAAATACTCTTTAATACAAAGCAAACATTTTCTCGACTGACACATATGCAGCCTTGTTCAAATACATCTGCACCAACCCTTATAATATAGAAACAACCATTGTGCTCTCTTACAGCTAATAATTTAGTTGAGTGAAATGTGCTTATGCATTAACTTTTATATTCCGATTGTTTTGTGTCGACTTGGTTCTGTAGACAGAAAATAAATAAATTAATATAACAATAAATAATAATAAAATTGATTGAAGAAAAGTATTACATATTAATACTTGTATAGAACGTCAGAAAATGTTACTCAGAGAATATTTCTGCGCAGAAGCTAACCACAGGCGTCCGTTCTATAACGCGGTTAATTCGTGTAGTGCTGTATCGAAGCGAAAGGTTTTACTTACTTATTTACACTAAGATATAACAAAGAATAACGCAAATTAAGCTTATATATAAAATAAATCAAGGCAACGTGTACTGCGTTCCATCAAAACCGTAATTTACAAGTCTCATGTTATGCGAGGTACCCTGTATTGAGCTTGCGTACAGCCGAGTAGCTAAGTTTCGCAACTATAAAGTTGATGGTCGCGGGTTCAAATCTCAATACGGTAGACCATAGTTAGTCGTAATTTTAACGATTGCCCAGGTGGCATAGATATACTACTTACCGATTAGGGACGCATTCACTTACTAAGCTGCGGCGATTCCCTATAGCTTTCTCTTCGCCAGCTTCTCTGTAATCATTATCGCATTACACGTATACAAGATATTTCCTGAGTGATTGGTCATTAAAAAGAAAAAAAAAAATACCGATAGATCTGAAAACGATAAGTAATCTGCTCACTTCTTCTCAATTTATACACTCAGTTGGAGTATATCCATACGAGAACACATAGCCTGTAGTAAATATAATTAGCATACGCTCATCGTTCTTTGATGCATACTAGTTTTCTAGTGCTTCTGTGCTCTGTATATAAATAGATTTTGCCTCTTAATAAAACCAAAAGCTAAAAAGATTTTTTCTTTTTCTTTGAAGCTCTCATGATTCTTGATTTTCAATTGAGTTTTTGATTATCAATTGAAGAATTTTCTTATGTAGAAGAAATTGTTCTCCAAATTACCGCAGACAGTTATCAGCTTATCAAATAAAATTTAGTAAACTCAGTAAACTTTACATACATGCATAGCAGATAACATACACAAAAAAAAAAAAAAAAAAAAAAAAATGAGAAAATGATTGATTTACAACGTCACCAAGAGTCAAGAATCGAATTTTTAGTAAAAATAGTAACTAAACAAGAAAAACTAAAGTTAAATTTCTAAACCAGCTAGTGATAGCTCTACTGGATATATTTAAATCGATTTAGATGGTTGCAAGAGGCGTGGTTTGGCTCCTTGGCATATTTCCTTATGTATATAACAACAACAATAAACTTTTTATTCGAGTTTGTGTGTTAAATAAGAATATAAACGAAGTCTACTTTTAAAATTATTATGATATTCTTATGTTCGTTAATACCTAATAAATACATCCTTGGCTATCTTAGCTACGGCTGACTGGTTGGCTGGCTAACTGGCTGACTGGCTTTATGGCTAGTCTTCTTGAATATGGCAAAAAATAAGATGAATATCTAATTTCTATCTATTAAAGCGTGAGTACGTGTATGTTAGTAAAATGTGAATGAATGTGTGCGTGTTTTACTGGAAAACCTGATCTAAAATGCCTAAAGAAAATAAATGGTCATATTTCAATATCACTCCCATGAACTTTTTACCACAAATATAAAAATACAAAAATAACCAAAACCGAAAACCGCACATAAGCATTTGCATAGCACAAATGCTTACCCCCAGCTATATAATTTTCATAGTTTCCTTATGCTTATGTATGCATCGATATATATGTATATATGTATATATATATATATATATATAAATAAAATGCTAAATAAAAAAAAAAATAGAACAGCAACACAATCAGTTATTATTATAACTTAACGCACATGCAAAATAATGCTATATACAGCAACGAGAGCAAAAGCTGCTGCAGCAGCCATTGCAGCAAGAGTCGAGAAATAGCGCAAGCTAAAATACAAACGGGAGGATTACAAATGGACTTAAATATATATATACATGTACATATATAAATATGTATATACAATCGCAACAAAATATATACTTTGGTGGTCTGTTTTTAGAAAGAAAAGGTGCAATGTTACAACAATTGCCAATTGTTACGATTATCATGCTAAGACAACAACAACAACAACAACAACAATGTCAGCGAGAGTAGCAAAAATTTGCTACATTTGCAACCACATTAACAACTTTAACATGATAAAGTGCAACAACTGCAATAACAATTGCAGCGACAAAAACAAAAACAACAACAATAACAACCTTTGGAAACATATTTCATTTAATTGCAAAACATGACAAAAATACAGAGACAACAAAACTAAAAACAAAAACCACAAAATAAAAGAAAATATGGATACTTTTTATTTGTTTGTTCGTTTGTTTGTTTATGTTTGTCACCGTGTTCGTATACCATAATATAACGGAAAGCCGTTTTCTAAATGCTCTAGTAAACCAAAAAGAAAAAACGTACAAAACGTCCTTTACTTAAACTGAAAAGCGCACGTGTAACACAATTTCATAAGTTACATAAATTGCTCCTAACTTTTTGCTGCTGCAGTAATAGTAATATTAGGTTTTTTCTTTTTCTCTATTTTTTTCTTTTTTTACATATCCACTGACGAAATAATGTAGAGGTCTATTAGATTTCTCATTCCATTTGTAAGGCTCAGAAATGCGTATGTGATTAGCATAAGAGATGAACATTATAATGTACACAAGTCAGGATACGTGAAAGATTCAAGACAAAAATGACACAAGTTAGTGTAAAGCATATTTTACGAGTAAGGCCTCAATAACAACAGAGGTTTTTTGACTATTTTTTTGCCATGCACGAAAAGATAAGAAAATAATACTTCTCGGGGAGTTCGTTACTTTAAAGGATCGGAAAAAAAAAAATGGTTTGAAAAAAGATTAAAAAACAACATCGGAGCCAATATCCTGAGGCAGCTTCAATTTAAGGAGTTTTACTATCCATACGTTTCTGTTTAGAAATCTGACTCCAAAAAAGAAAAAACAGCCCTTTCAGTCCACATTGCTATATCTAAAGAAATGGAATTTTTTGAATATATTGCCTGTTATGTAATCGGCAAGTATTTGAGTGAATGGGTCAACTTTTCATCAAAAACAGACTGCCTTTTATTAATGAAAAAGGGTATAGATTGAATTACCGGAAAAATACTGTGTATTTCTGTGGAGAATGCTATTCTAAATGCAAAGTGGGGTGAAAAAAATTTGTAGAAACTTTCGTGTGGGCAGTCTTCAAATATCGTATTTCGAGAAAAAAGCATTTAAAGCTTGAAGCGCAAATTTTTTGACTTTCTAAAACCTTGCTACGTCCACAATTATTTTTTCTATCACTCTTAACTATCTAAGGGATTTTTTGAGCTGATAAAAACAAATTAATTTTGAAAAAAATTAACAGTGACCTTATTCCCTAATTATGCAGACATTAAGATTGCGAATATTCAAAAGCTATCGCAAGGAATATATATTTTTATTACCTATTAAAAATGAGGTTAGATTTATTGCATGTTTTTAAGATGGGCGGAAAAATACGCGGAAATAGAAAATCAGCCTGAAGCGCTCTTTGTCTCGGCACATAGACAGCGATCTGCCTATATCGGCTTTCGTCTCTGTTAAAGTTGCGATTACAGCGGTCGACTTTATCTGAAGGAAAAACCATTTTGTTGAGTTTATCTTTTTCTTTATGGTTAAAAGTAAAAAAACATTTTTGCTTGGCGTTACATAAGTATGGAATGACTTGCCACACATCCGTAGGAATAGGTACTATCCCGTTTTTAAGGTTCTACTATAAATATTCCTGCCGTTGCGGAAGCAGGAAGAACCCACAAAATGTGGAATGGACTAAGATAAATCATGGAACCCTATCATTTCACAGCAAGATATGGTTATATTTATTATATAATATTTATATTTTCTATTTCATTTATGGTATAAAATGGCATAACACATCACTAAATAAGTGCATACGATTTATCTAACGTAGATCATTTGTAGCTGGTTCCAAAAAATATACATGTCCCCGCTATTAACGAAGTCGTTAAATTTTGACAAATTTCTTTTAAAGATTTGGACTATCTGAAAGACATTGGATTTGTAGCTATAGTAAGATCTTTATGTGCGTCCGCGCAAAGAAAAAGGAGCAAATTTATTATAAATAAGACATAAGGCGAACTTATCTATCGTTCTAGATTGCTCCTAATGTTAGGGATGGACCTAATCGATCGCGAATAGTTATTAGAAATGTGAATTGCGAATGGACTGTGAAATCCGAAAAATGCAATATTCTCTAAGCTATCTAATGCACCATGTATCCATAAACGAAAGAATAAGCGAGACAATAATAAAGATTGTCTCCGTACAAAGTAATGAAGAGTATACCAAAAAAATTCACTATAAGTCACATATAATTTTTTTTTTGGTTGTTGCTTGTGAACTTTTCTCAAAATAATACAATGTATAACTACATCCAGGTGGCTTAAGCATCTTTGCATATATGTGAATATAAAGCGAAAGAAAAGGAGTGCACACGCATTGCATTTTATTGTCTAGCAGTAACATGAGAATTAATTAGAATCTTTAGACTGGGATATTTCTCATATGCAAAATATGTTCTCGTTAATATTGGACAAAAAAGAAAGCAACATGACGCATGAACATATAACTATTATGAATATATTAGTTGAAATCTCGGTTAAACACATAATTAAGTTTAGTTTAATGAAGTGCTAGTATTTCATCTTCCCAGTAATTCTATATATATTTTAGTGCATGCATACGCATGCATTTGTGTGGCATATCCTTTTATGGCTATATTTCAATTTGTGTTCATTAAATTAGAACGCATAAAATCCATTGTTGTTTGAATTGCACATTGCATTGCAGTCACATAAGCGCGCACCCACATACATTTCTTAACGCACACTAAGCATACGTCAAATACTGTATACATATTCACTTATACAAACTTATAATAATGCACATAACATGCATGTATACATATGCGCACACATGGTGTTCGTACTTATGTTTATATGTAGATTTTAAAACTGATAGTTCTAGACAATAGTTCTCTTCAATTCTATTTTTGCGTTTATTATTATTGTTCCCTTTTACTTCTTTTTGCAAATAATCATCTACACAGCCTGAAAGGGTATGTTGAAACTAACATTTCATTCGTATCAACCAACAACGGACAACTGAAGTAAAAATTTACAAATGAAATACGAAAGTAATGATGGAAGGGTGTGCAACTTTCAAAAATAGTACATTTTTTCACAGCGTCCCAAAATAGAAGACACGAAAAAGAAGACGACGCATTTTTCTATAAGAATTAATTTGGATTTTATATACCCGGAAAGCTTATACCAAGTCCGGGCGGAAACAAAATGGAGAACATTAATCTGTATGTTTTATATTGTTTGTGAAAATCGCACAAACAAAAACTACGTTTTTTTTTCTTCCCACACAGGTGTAACTTTCAAATTACAAATGCATTCGGTAGTTGCATGGTAGCAGCTTACGAACCGCGGCCTTCACTTCTCTGCTTATGACAACCTTTTTGAAGATCCCATCTACAAAGACTTCTAAGCCGTTTGAAAAGCTTCATATTCCTGAAAAACTTGAGAAGATTTTATCGTGTCATTATTTCTTTGAACATGTAGGGAAACTTCCAGGTCTTTAGAAAAGGAAACACTTAGCAGATAAATAAATAATACTTAGTTCCAGTAATTACAATATGTGAACACGTATTAACTGAAAGAAAGAAAGGAAGCGTCACAAAAGTCGAGGCAAATCGTTTTAGTCTTGATTGAATTCTAGATATGATAGTTTGTAAGGCGCAGAATACGTGCGGAACTGAGCTGGAAACTTATAATATAAATCGATCTGAAGTTTTGAAATATAAACATTTCCCGAGTTTCGACTTTTTCCCTTCGAAGTATTTTCGAAAAAAATGATTGTCTTTATAAATATATAGTTGACTTTCCTTAGCCCTTACAGTTCTTGAAATACAATCCTATTTTGATACATGTATTTGAGTGATGTTGGGTATCAAATATTCGTTATAAAGTGTCGATAAGTTTTTTACTTGTTCCCGCTTAGTTTAGTTTGTTTTATAAATTGATTTTCTTTTGCATTTTTCGCATTTCACACATACATTTGTATACTTCGTCAAACGATGGCAATAGTCCGCTTCTTCAGCAGACCTAAGTCCTTGTTATCAGAAATGTGTGCTATTATTTCTGTATTATTGTGTATTATTTCCAATTTTATTGTTGTTTTTTTGTTGATTTTCTACTTAAGCTTGTTAAAAATTGCTTGGACAAGAGATGATTTTTGTAACCCATGTTCATGTCACTTCGGTTTATCTTAGATATTGACCATATACAATAAGTTTTGGTTGTCAGCGTACTTTTATATTTCAGAGATTTAAAACCAGAAATCCAAGAAAAAATTTTTAAATTTATTCAAATTTATTTATTTCTGGCTGTTTTTTTATTCATTATTTGTATTTAGAGACTTGGTTTAAAAATCGAAATCTTTATTTTTTCGAATAATAAAGCAATTCTGAAGTAAAACAAACTGTTCATATGCAATCTGAATTGATTTTTCTGTGTTTATTGGAAAGTTTAAAATTTCGTCTGACTTACTTATCATTTTACTAAATTTTGTCCTTTTCAGGTTCTCCACCGCTTACCGGTAGTGGCATTGTTAAGGTCGTAGTACAAGATATGAACGATCATCGTCCTGAATTTGAACGCCAATCATATCATACAAATGTAGCAGAAAATTTGCCGATCGGTACCAGAGTCCTGCAGCCGAAAGCAACTGATCGTGATACGGGATTAAATGCTAAATTGCGCTTTACTTTATTGGGTGAAAACTTGGAGCGTTTTCATTGTAATTCAGAAACTGGTGAAATAACAACAGCCGCCGTTTTAGATCGCGAAGAGACTGCCTTGTATTTTCTCACTTTAATGGCTCAAGATAGTTCAACTACTGAACCTCATGCTACGGCGGTTAATTTGACAATTAATATAAGAGATGCTAATGATAATATGCCACGCTTTGAAGCTTCCAATTTTAACGTAAATATACCCGACAAAAGTGTTAGTGGCGAATTCGTGTTTGGCGCTCAAGCTGAAGATATGGATGAAGGCTTGAATGCTTTTGTCATGTACAATATCAGCGGAAAAGACGCTGAACTTTTCACTATTAACCATAAAACAGGAGTAATTAAAACCAAACATTCCCTAAAATCCCAATTGTCAACTGTCTACAATATAGTTATACACGCTTACGATCAAGGTTTACCCTCCAAATCTTCCGTAGCTGACTTGAGCATATCTCTTAAGCCTTTGACAGCATTTCCTAGCTTTAGTTACGTAGCCAATACCCAGTTTTTACTTTCCGAAGATGTACCGGAAGGAAAAGTTATAACCACCATAATAGCGACTTCGCCTAAAAAAGGATCGGCTTCTAACATACGGTATTCCATAGCTGGCGGTAATTTGCGAGAAGCAGTACGCGTTGATCAAAGCACCGGTGTGGTAAGCATAGGAAAAGATGGTCTTGACTACGAATTGTCACCTCAATATGATATCTGGTTGGAGGCGTGTGATTCAGATCGCACACCTCTACGTAGTGTTATGTTATTATCTATTAACGTGACAGATGCCAATGATAATCCACCAGTTATGGAAAAACTTGTATACAACGTTGAAATTATTGAAGAAGAATCGCCTCCTCAGACTGTAGTTAAGATGAAAGCTCACGATCATGATTCAGGTGATAACGCCGAAATTACCTATCGTTTAGTAGATGATTACGAAGGCACTTTTGAAATTGATGCTGATTCTGGCGAAGTATTCACAAATTTGCGTTTAGATAGAGAGGAATTGGAGCGTTACGAACTTTTAATTGAAGCAGTGGATCAAGGCATGCCTCAGTTGACCGGTTCAGCAACAGTTCTACTCAGTCTGCTTGATAAAAATGACAATCCTCCGAAATTTACCCGTCTCTTCTCGGTAAATGTTACAGAGAACGCTGAGATAGGCAGTTTTGTTATCCAAGTGACTTCAATTGATTTAGATGAAGGTGAAAATGCGAATGCAACGTATAGCTTGACAGAAAATCCAGGTGAAAAATTTAAATTGGACGCTATTAGCGGCAACGTTACAGTTGCTGGCCATATTGATCGCGAGGAACAAGATGAATATATTTTGAAAATCACCGCTTCTGATGGCGCCTGGCGTTCGGATACTCCTATTACTATAACTATTCAAGATCAAAATGATAATGCTCCTGAATTTGAAAGTTCTCTGTATAACTTCAATTTTCCCGAACTTCAGCGCTCGGTCGCCTTCGTAGGGCATGTCACGGCCATTGATCGTGATAAGCATGGTCCTAATTCAGTAATCTCATATTCGTTGCAGTATCCTTCCGATTTGTTTGCAGTAGATCCAGCTTCAGGAGAGATCTTCAGCAAACGTTCTATCAAATACAAGAATTCGCAGTTTGAAACCTCTCCTGAAAACATTTATACGATGGTGGTAATAGCTACTGACAATGGCAAGCCACCATTATATTCAGAATGCATAGTTAACGTTAATATTGTTGACGCCAATAATCATCCTCCGAAATTCGAAAAATCTCAATACCTGTCTCCTGTACCCGAACATGCTCGTTTGGGTCAGAGAGTAGCAAAAGTGCATGCTCTGGATTCTCTCGACTCTGGTGTAAATGCCGAGATTGAGTATTCACTTACCAGAGGTAACGGCTCAGGTTACTTTGCCATTAATAAAATGGATGGTTGGATAACACTTACTCGATCTTTGGAAGTGCAACCAAACACTTTATTCACCTTGATCGTTACAGCTAGCGATCACGGCGTGCCTTCTAAAGTGGATCAAACGCTTGTTAGTATTATTGTCACTGGAGAAAACAAATTTACTCCGGAATTCACTGCTTTAAGTTACCAAGTTATTGTGCCTGAGAATGAACCTATCGGTTCCACTATTTTGACAGTTAGCGCTTCAGACCGGGATGAAGGACCTAATGGTATGTTACGATATTCCATTTCTGGAGGTAATGAACGTTCCGAATTCAAGGTAAACGTTGAAACCGGTGCCATTACTATACTTCAACCTTTGGACTACGATTTAATACAAGAATATCATTTGAATATTTCGGTGGAGGATTTAGGATTCAAACCCAAGAGTACAATAGCTATGTTAACTGTTATTTTGACGGATATCAATGATAACCCACCGTTATTTAATCAAAGTCAATATCACGCTTTTATACCTGAAAATAGGCCGCCACATACGCCTATCTTTAAAGCTTCAGCTAGTGATAGAGATTCACCAAAAAATGCGATCATACGTTACTCTATTGTCAGTGGATCTGGGAAAGGTTTGTTTACAATAAACTCGGGTATAATATACTCATCGGTCAGTTTCGATTACGAAGAGAGGCACGAGTATTCTTTGCAAATTATGGCCGCAAACCCAGATTCTCCTATGCAAAGTACGACTATTGTAACTGTTCATATAACTGGAGTTAACGAATTTTATCCTCAATTTATACAACCCGTCTTCCATTTCGATATATCCGAATCAGCTGACGTGGGCACACCGGTTGGGTCGATTCAGGCCACAGATAAAGATGCGGGAGAAGACGGCAATGTTTATTACCTGCTTGTAGGCTCTAGCAACGATAAAGGCTTCTCCATTAACCCCTCCACCGGTTTTATATATGTATCACGCCACCTAGACAGGGAAACTCAAAGTAGAGCTGTCCTCACTGTTTTGGCGAAGAACTATGGTAGTATACGTGGCAATGACACTGATGAGGCCCAAGTTATAATTTCAATTCAGGACGGTAATGATCCCCCAGAATTTTTGAAGTCTTTATATTCCGCGAAAATATCTGAAAGTGTGGTCTCTGGAACTAAAGTTGTTACTGTAAAGGCTGTAGACAAAGATGTTCGACCTCAGAACAACCAATTCAGCTATTCTATAATTAACGGCAATCTCAACCAAACCTTTAAAATTGATCCTCAAAGCGGCGAGATAGAAACAGGTCGAAAACTCGACCGAGAAAACGTACCAGAATATAATTTAATAATAGGTGCAATAGACACCGGTTCACCTCCGCAGACTGGTACCACAACTGTCAAAATTACACTTTTAGATGTTAATGATAACGGTCCTACATTCAGTGAAAATGGTCTAATAGGCTACATTTACGAAAATGAACCAGCTGGTACTACTATCATGACTTTAAGCGCATCCGATCCCGATCTACCTCCAAACGGAGGTCCATTCACTTATCACTTAATCGGTGGTAGACACAAGTCCTCAGTTTCTGTAGATCAGCATACAGGCTTAGTAAAATCTACCCGAACCTTTGATCGTGAATTGACTCCTATTTTAGAGGCCATAATTGATGTGGAAGATAACGGTCAGCCTAAGCAACGAGGGCAACACAAACTAATTATAAAGGTTTTAGATCGAAACGATAGTCCTTCTTCACCACGTACAGTACATATCATACTGAATGTATTTAACGATGATGTCCCGATAGGGAAAATAGCAGATGTTCACCCCAATGACGAAGATATTAGTGGCAACTATAGATGTCGTATCATTCCCAGCACTCAATCCAGCCCGGCAGGCTTACTAATCATACCCAATGCTTGTGAATTGCACACTACATATCAGACTGTTATGAATGGCGGCTATTCCTATTCCGTGTCAGGTAATGATGGTAAACATGACGATGTAATTTCTACGGTTACACTAGGTTTCCAAACCTTCAACAACAATACGATCGCGAATTCAATAACGATCCTCATACGAAATATGACGCCCGAAGAATTTCTCTCCACTCATTATCGCAATTTCATGGAGATAATAAAGACATCGATAGAAACCAACGATGACTTGCTTCTGTACAGTGTTCGTAATATAACGACATTGAAATCTGTGGATTTGGAAATTATGGTTGCCGTGAAAATGTCAAATCACGGTTACCGTTTACCGCATTACGTTGTTGAAAGGCTTGCCAAAAACCATGGTGCCATGCAAAGGCTTTTAAAGACATCGGAACCTATTATAATCGGATATGACCCCTGTTCTTCTTCAGGCACATGTGAGAATGGAGGTCTATGCGCGTCTTCAAGAACCTTACATGATATGCAATCGCTTAATATCGTCGATAGTGAGTCTTTAATATTTAGTGGGCCCATGGTATCTCATGACTTCTTGTGCAAATGTCCGGAAGGATTTACTGGGCAACAATGCGACAAACGTCAAGATCCCTGCACTCCTAATCCCTGTCATAGTAATGCTCAATGCAGGCGAATAAATTTCGAATTTCAGTGTGTTTGTCCACCTAATAGAGAGGGCAAATATTGTCAACAGGAGAGAGGAGACGTGTGCTTGATTAATTCTTGCAGCAACGGAGGCTCCTGTCGGTCCAGCCCTGATGGGGCTACCTTCTTTTGCCTTTGTCGGCCTGGTTACCGCGGCAATCTATGTGAACACGTGGCTGACTCTTGCCGTCCAAATCCTTGCCTACACGGCGGCTTATGTATGGCACTTAAAACTGGCTACAAATGCAGTTGTAGTGAAGGTCGATATGGTCGTCATTGTGAGAAAACGACTTACGGCTTTGGGGAGCTCTCCTACATGGCTTTTCCTTCTCTGGATACAGCCACAAACGATATTTCTATTATATTTGCCACAACTAAACCGGATGGATTATTGTTGTACAATTATGGTATACAGTCGGGAGGACGGTCCGATTTTGTAGCAGTTGAAGTGGTTAGAGGAAAAGCTTTTTTCTCATTTGGGGGCGCCAGAACTGCAATGACCACGGTAATCGTAGGTGCAAGTTCTCCTATTAACTTGGCTGATGGTCATTGGTATAAGATAACCGCTACTCGCAACGGTAGAGTGATGTCCTTAGCTGTAGCCAAATGTACAGAAAACGGAGATATCTGTGAAGAATGCCGGCCCGGTGAAGCAAGCTGTTACTCTGATGATGTTGGACCAATAGGGTAAATTATTGAAATTGGAGTATAAATAAAAAGACATTTATTTCAACTTTTATTCCAGAACTCTAAATTTTAACAAACAACTTTTACTCCTTGGTGGCCTTTCCTCAGCAGATCCTGTCTTAGAACGTCCCGGGCAACTGCATACCGATGATTTCGTAGGTTGCATACACAGCATTTCTATAAATGGTCGACTTTTAAATATGAGTCAACCATTAAAACAACGCGCCATTTCAGCAACGTGCACACGAACTGCGAATGGGGGTCCATGTTCCCAGAGTTTTCACAATGATCCCAATTTATCATTGTGTGGAAATTTTGGAATATGCATGGACCGCTGGCATTCTGCTATGTGCGAATGTGGTGCAGCATTACTGTCTCCGGATTGTTTCAATTCCCTAGATCCTATAAGTATCGCCGAAGGAGGCTTTGTAGAGTTTAAAATATCCGAAAAACATCGTCGCATGCAGTTGCTTGATAATTTATATGGTGGAAATAATATATGGTCGTATGATGTTAACAGACGTCGCAGATTTACTTTTACCTATGATAATCTTACGGCATTAGCTCAAATGAGTGATCCTCCAAAGACATTAAGTTTATTATTCCGGACCTTTAAGGAGAGCGGTCTAATATTATATGCCGCCACGAATAATCATTATACAGCACTTGAATTGCAAAAAGGTCATCTAAATTATTATTCCATTCGCGACAGTATAGTTAATATGACAATACCTAGTACAGATAATCTGAATGACGGCAAGTGGCATAATATAACTTTGCACACAGCTGGACGTGTTTTTCGCATAATCATTGATGGTAGTCGAGCAGGGGAAGAATTAGATTTTGCAGGCGTTCATGATTATCTAGATCCTTACCTTACAGTGTTGTCGGTGGGTGGTGTAAGAAAAGAATTTTTCACCCAAGAATATACTTTCACTAATTATGAAGGTTGTATTGCGAATTTCACCATTAACAACGAAATACAGCCTTTTAATGGCAGCGGGAGCGTTTTTCATGAAGTACTTGCACGTGGTAAAATTACTCCTGGCTGTGTAGGCGCTCTGGGTATAGGAGCGGCACAAGTAGCAGACCCCATTAGCATTGGTGTTACCTTAGTTATAGTATTCTTTGTCATATTAGTTGTGGCTATTTTGGGTTCGTACGTTATTTACCGTTTTCGGGGCAAGCAGGAGAAAATAGGCGGCTTAAGCTGTGGCGTTCCCGGATTCAAAATTAAACACAACCCTTCATCTACCATGTTAGGAGGACCTGGAGTATCGCAAAACCAAGCTGATCATGTACTTACACGGGGTGTCCACAGCAATGAAGTGCAAGTTGGATATCATAATGACAATGGCGATCTAATAAGAAGTGTGCCGGGCCACCACATAGTCGGTCCGGAATTGATATCAAAAAAATTCAAAGAACGTGAAATTAATCCAACTGAGCACCAACAACAACGTCCTCAAAGGCCAGACATTATTGAACGAGAAGTCGTTAGCAAAAGCCCTCCCCTTCGAGATGACCATCATCCACCCATACCACCGCCAACGCAAGGACACCATCCCCATGATCATGCCAGTTCTGTCGATATGGGATCGGAATATCCTGAACATTATGATTTGGAGAACGCAAGTTCTATAGCTCCTTCAGATATAGACATTGTCTATCATTATAAGGGTTACAGGGAGGCAGGAGGTGTGCGTAAGTATAAGGCTACCCCAGCGCCTGTAGCATCTTATACTCATCATAAACATCAACCTACAGCAGCGCAGCAGCAACACAGACATTCACCGCGTCACGGAGTTGCAGCGCCATTTGTACCACGCGGTGTGCCACCTCAAGCTAGTCAACCACCACCTCCGGCAAGTGCACCGCGGCAGCATCAAAGCACACCATTGGCTCGACTTTCTCCAAGTTCAGAACTTAGTTCCCAACAACCGCGCATACTCACATTGCACGATATATCGGGAAAACCCTTGCAAAGTGCTTTATTAGCCACAACCTCTAGCTCTGGAGGTGTAGGCAAAGATGCTTTACACAGCAATAGTGAACGTAGCTTAAATAGTCCAGTGATGTCACAACTATCAGGGCAAAGTTCCAGTGCTAGCCGCCAAAAGCCGGTGGTATCAGGACAAACAGCTCCTCAAACTTCTATGGGCTTAACGGCAGAGGAAATTGAGCGATTGAATGCTAGACCAAGAACATCAAGCTTAGTCTCGACATTAGATGCCGTGTCATCAAGCAGTGAGGCTCCTCGCGTATCAGGAGGTCCTCATCATCTGTCCTTAGGTGGCGGTCTCCATAGCGCCGACGTCGACGCCCGTAGCTCAACTTCGACCGACGAAAGTGGCAACGATAGCTTTACTTGCTCTGAAATCGAGTATGATAATAATAGCATTAATGGAGACACAAAATTTTCCACTAGTAAAAGCATATCCGATGAGCGCAATGCTGTTGGCAGGGCTTTAAGCGGTGACGGTGGTATTGCTTCCAGCGTTGGCAAAGCTCCTCCTATGCCATCTCATTCCTATGATGGTTTCGATTCATCATTTCGTGGTTCCCTAAGTACTCTAGTCGCCAGTGATGACGATCTATCAACTAACATGGGTGGTTTGTATCGTCAAGCCAATAGCGCTGCATCGCCATCAGCTCCACCGATAGGTTGGGAATATCTTTTAAATTGGGGTCCGAATTTCGAGAGTTTAGTTGGCGTTTTTAAAGATATCGCTGAACTGCCAGATAGTGTAGCTAATGAACAACATGTAACTGGCTCGTTGAGAATGAGCCAAACTGGACAAAAAACCTCCGAAGAATATGTATAAAAGCGTACAATGGACGAGAAATATATTATCTTATACGAGTAGAGTAAAATAATTTGATGCTGTGTTAACTGTTTACGTAGAATAAGTATAAAAGGTAAGTTACTTAGCTTAGAACGTAACTTTGGGTATGAAATGCTTTAGTACCATAAGCTTTTGTAAATCAGAAATTTCTGCCATCTATTTATTAAGAATAAAGAATAAAGTATTGAAAAATTATAATTACAAGTTTAGGGCTCGCTTGAAAAATGCAACAAAAGAAATGCAAAAAATGCCACAAAAAAAGTAAAAGTCTTCCGTAAATAAACAAAACCAGCGCCGTAAAAACAGTGAAATAGTAACACAAAAAATTTATTTTAAAATAAATGAAAATGAAAAGAACTGATTCTTTAATTATATTTTAGTATTATTAAGAAATTTTTATAAACTTTTTAAGTCATTTTTACATATGTTATGTGTAGCGTGTAGGAAGAGATGAAAGTAGTAAAGAAAATTGTGTATATAAAACACCTTGTATCAAGGTTCGTGTCCTAACTTATTTAGCAATAAAAGCAATAAACCAAACTTATGCATAAAATAAACGCCCATACACCTACACACGAGAAATGATATGTAGGCTTTAAAAAAAAAAACACAAAAAATTGATTAAAAATAAAATACTTAAATAATGTGCTATATAAAAAACATATGAATGTGTGTTGTTTCTGATAAAATAACGAATAAAACATATATAAATGTCTCGCGTAGAATTTAATATAAAATTTTATTATTTTTTAATATTATAAACTTAATCTTGCCATAAAAGATTCGTTAAATGTAAATTAATTAAACATTACTCTGTCCATAAGTAAAAAGATTCTCAGCTATTATTATTTTACTATTTAAATTTAATAATCAAAAATTTTTAGGAAAAAAATATTCAAAATTGTCAAAAGAAATTTTCTTTTATGTTTTTAGCTTTGTTTGCATTTAAAATGAAAAATCGAAAATATTTAGTAATCAATTGTTTTAATAGTTTTATGGATTATTTTTTCTTAATGACGAAACATTTTTTTAAATAGTAAATAAAAGAAGAAAAATCTTTTTAAATTTTTAATTTTTCATCTTTTTCATCAACTTTATTTGACTTTCGCTTAATTCACGAACCAAAGGCCAAATCAATTGTAATCTCTCTCTGTTTGACGGGCCTTAAACCCCAGGTATGAGTTACACATATATTTTTTTTCTTTTTTTCAACTGATATATTGTATTGAGATTTCTTTGTTCTGTTACGGAAAACGCAATACAACTTCTTTTGCATTTAAGTGAAATAGAAACTGCTGGATGATTTGTAAAAATTCGAACAAAAAAGTACCCGGCAATATTTTTTCTAAACCGTCAACATCTGTATTTACTTGTCCTGCACTCTAAATATCAAACTATCAATAAAACATCATTGCATTCGTCGTACATTCCCCGAACATCAACGCAAATGAAAATGAAGTCATAATAAGCTGCCTCCGTTTAGAGAAACCAACATCAATAGACTTTTTAGGAAGGAGTACATTAAAGCACAAAATTCTATTTTGCTCTTGAACTTCCTAATCTATTAACCCAAGAGCATTCCCGATGATTCCAATTATGAAAAAAGGGAGATTAGTCATTCTTTAGTCAAAAAGCTTATGAGCCTAATACATCTTTTAGATCAGGCATGGCCAACCGCAGGCCCGCGGGCCACATTCAGTCCGCGATGTGATCGAGTTCGCTTCGCTCTGTTTTAAGTATCAAGTAATCCAATTTGCTCGCACATGGGAATTTTGCAAATGGATTGTATCTGCATTCACTATCGGCTCAACTAGACAGGTATTAAAAGTAAAAGATGTTCATTGAGCCATAAAGTGAACGATTTAAAAAAAGGAAAATTGATCCAGAACGTCGCATTTTGCAATAGTTGGACCTTGAAAATTAAAAGTGGGCCGCTGATGAAGAAAGTTAACCATTCCTGCTTTAGATGTTCATCAAGAAAAAGAAATTCTTTCAAAATAGTCGAATCAAATATTCTTTAGCGGTAACACGTTGGATTCAAAGGAAGACGAGTGAAGAATTCTGTAAGAACTTAAAAGATATTTCATTTAACGTTTTGTCCATCGCTAGTTGGATAATTTTGGTGTCATTCTTCAAATCCTTGCCAAAAAGGCAATATGAAAAAACTGCCAATTTTTTGGGTATCATTAAGCAGACAATAAGTCATCGATTAAAACTAATTCGAACAACCAACGTCTATATAATCTAACGGGAAACGTAGTACGTTCCAATTCAGTGTTACCAACTTTATCTGGCAGAGTTTACCAATACGCGACTGAACGTCATCAATCGCGGTATCACGCCTACCTTTTTTTCGCTCATTTGCTTCAGTTGTTTTTGGCAGTGCTCATATTAGTTTAGGGAAAAAGAAATCCATTATTTTTTCGGTAGATGGCTGCACTGATATATTTCTCGTAAAGTATCGATCAAACAATTTCCGATACTGTACATTTACATACTGTACATTTCGCAGTGAAAAAAATCTTTTGCTGTTTTTTGTTTGGTGCATTCAGTTGTGAGTTACAGCGTGTTAAAAATGGAAGTGAACAAAGAGAAAATTCGGTACATTTCATAGTTTTTCTTTGACAAAGGCGAAAATGCAAGCCAGGCGGCTAAAATTGTGAATGGTGTTTATGGTTCCGATACTGTAGCAGCCAATTATGTGCAATTTTGGTTTCGTAGATTCCGTTCACGAATTTTTGATGTTAAAGATGCACCTCGCACAGGTAGGCCGGTTGTCGAAAATGTCGATAAAATCGGAGAAATGATCGAAGTTGACCGGCATGTTAGCAGTCGTAACATCGCCCAGGAGCTAAAAATCGACCATAAAACAGTTTTAAACCATTTACACAAAGCTGGATTCAAAAAGAAGCTCGATGTTTGGGTGCCACACCAATTAACAGAAAAAAACATGATGGATCGAATTTCCATCTGCGAAGCCTTGGTCGAACGGAATGAGATAAACCCATTTCTTAAACGGATGGTGACTGGAGATGAGAAATGGATCACATACGATAACCCTGTGCGAAAACGATCGTGGTCAAAGAGCGGTGAAGCACCTCAAACGGTGGTCAAATCAGGACTAACGGCCAGGAAGGTTTTGCTATGTATTTGGTGGGACTGGAAGGGGATTATTTATTATGAGTTGCTTCCATATGGCCAAACGCTAAATTCTTATCTCTACTGTCAACAACTGGACCATTTGAAGATAGCGATTGACCAGAAACGGCCAGAATTGGCCAACAGGAGAGATGTCGTGTTCCACCAGGACAACGCTAGGCCACACACATCTACAGTGACTCGCCAGAAACTTCGGGAGCTTGGTTGGAAAGCTTTAATGCATCCGCCATACAGTCCGGGCTTGGCACCAAGCGATTATCACCTTTTTCTTGCATTGCAAAATTTTTTTAATGATAAAAAATTGGAATCTAGGGAGGACTGTGAAAATCGACTACTAGAGTTTTTTGCAAATAGAGACCAGGACTTCTATGAGGGAGGCATTTTGAAGTTACCTTTAAAATGGCAACAAATCATACAACAAAACGGTGCATAGTTGACCCAAATCGGACAATTCGAAGCATGTTAAATAAAGTCCGGAAGTATATATAAAAATAATGGATTTCTTTTTCCCCAAACTAATATAATTGAAATGTAAACCAATTTCTATCACACGTTGTGATTTCTTACAACTATTAGATATCGCCTCAGGCCGTTTTTATTGACTCCGAAATCATTTATTTAGTCTTTATTATGTCACATAGAGAATGACAAAATGAGCATACAACCATAACTTAGGTGTTGCTAGAAAAATGAAAAACAAAAATTACAGAAACACAATGCAACAGGATTTTATTGGGATAAATGATTCACAAATGAGTTTTTCATATAATAAAACTATACTGAGCATGCGTGATTATCAAATGAGTCAAAGTATAACTAAGAAGAGTCAGAGTTTGTAACGTATATATTAAATTAGATATTGGAAGTACAAATATTTTTAGCACAATTTGAACAGATTCCAAAGTAAGAAAGTAGCTCAAAACTTAAGCACATTTAGTAAATATTTAACTTTTACAATCAGCGACAATCTTGAGAAAGTTAGAGTTAGAGATGCATACGCTCATTGCGACAATCATTTATTTTAAATCTGTCAAAATAATGTTAAAGGTAAACCTAAACCACTTTAAGTCCGATTTTACCACATATTTGACGAGCGGACTTTTTTGGGGTTATTTCTAATCTGCTGTTGCAGGTACTTTTTTAACTTAGAAACTAATTGTTGTAACTGGATACACTTACGCGAGTTAAGCCCAGATTAGTTTAATAGTAAAATTAGATAATCGAAAGAGCTCATACACAAGTAACTGCATGTATTTTAAGTTCACACCACGTACGCGAGCAACAAACATCTATCCACGCCTCTACTGTTTATTATTGCAAGATTCACTTACCTTTGTCCTAGCGTCTCCTATACATTTTTCTATGGAATAATATATGTCAACCAAAAATTTAATACAGTCATAGGAGGGATAATAAGTTAGGGATCAGATGGGAAAAATGCTTGGGTGTAGATGGTTACGTAAAGACATCCTAAAATTTGCCCTTCAAATTTCTATACATAAATAAGCATCAGCAGGCAATATTTTGGGCTTAATGTCAGAATGTTGTTTAGAATTCACTGCGATATTCCAAACCTGTTATTGTTGCTTCTATTCTGTCAGACTTTAAGTATTTTTTGACGGTTAAGTCGTCCTTCTTTAGTAGTGTTAAAAAAGTTGAGAAGGGCAACTATCATACTTTCCTCCTTACTTTCAAAACCGGCTTTCTACAAAATTATATTACCGTTTTCAATACGACCTTAAGAAATCAAAGCTTGCTTACAAAAAATAGCAAAGAGAGAGACAGTGTCCTCGCTTCTTTCTAGCAATAAGAGACCAAAACTGAGGCCAACAACTTTCGTTGAAGCCAATAACTTGTAATACGTCATAGATGTATTTAAGCCCTCTCTTAAAATTTCAGTCTGGCAGCACCCTTTTCTTTCTCAAAATCTTGTAGCGGTCATCTATTGTTCTCTTACACTTTACAGGATAATAATTGTTAGCAGGTGAAAGTCACGAAAACTTTTAGTCATATGATGAGCTTCAATTGTGTCGGTTAGCAAGCGAAAAACCAAATAAAATAGCAAATTCAACGGCAATGTGTTTACAGTTTTAGTAAAAAATTATAAAATATGCATAATATTCGCCAAACAATTAATTGCAATGCAGTGAACTAAGCAAAGTTTTATTTTCAAAAAAAATTTTAAATAATAATAAGAAAATAATGTTTGCTTATGTGCTGGTTTCTATGTAATATGAAAGTGAAATGCTGAAAAAAATTAAAGTTTAAGGAAATAATTAATAAAAAAAACAATACCAGCAGATGAAAAACGCAAACCGAAGAACCCATTTGGAAATTTAAATCGATTTGTTGAGTTGTTTCCGCTTATTATGTCGACCATACAACTGACTTTACTGTGGGAGCACATACTGAAGACTCGCCAATTGCCGGAGTCATTGTGTCCTCATGTAATGTTTACTGAATTTCTGGAACGTTTACGTGATCCTGAGTGGCAAGTACGTCAGCATGCTTTAAGGGTTTTAGTTGATGTCTTAGTGATAATGCGTAGTAAAGCAGATCTCTTTATGGGTCCCATTGTACCGCAACTCTTAGAAAATTTAGCTCATCAGGTTCCGGCAGTACGCAAAGGGTCCTTAGATTGCATACGAGTTTATTTAACTGAAACTGAACAACCCGACACGGTGATGTTAATGATTTTAGATATTGGCCTTAAACAGAAAATACCTACAGAGCCATACGGTGCTCGTTTAACTTGTGCCGTGATGTTATCTCTACCAGCTTTGATACAAGTTATTTTATTTACTAAACAAAAAAGCTATATAATTCAAAATACAGTGGACATGTTATTGGAGAATGTAGGCCATGCAACACATCAAGAAGTCGCCTTAAAAGTTTTGAAGAAAATTAGCGAACTATTGCGGGAAAGTGAATTTCAAAAATACCTGTCTGACGATTCTTATCAAGAATTTGAATTGTTATGTAATTTATACGGCATATGTAATGACGAGAAAGGTGAGACCCGTGAAAATTTGGGCAAACGTAAATTTTTAAATTCGGAAAACTCCACAAGCGCGTGGCGTCTAATCGCTTCGAAAACTCAACCATTATCGAGTTGCCGACGTTCTTCGAAAGATGAAGAGTCGCATGATAACAGATTCAATGATCAATTAGATTTAAATTGCACGGGAAAAATTATAATGGAAACCGAAATTAAAATAAATGACGATACATTAACGATGCGCATTTTAGAGGCTAAAAGTGATGATGATGTAAGTGTAACAAACGCAGAAGAAATGCCAAAGAAACCACTTCTATATAGTAGTAATAGGGTAGACAATGAAATAGTGTACGGCCGATTGAACAGTGCTCGAAATATACGCGATAACGTAGGCTTAGTGCAATTGTTAAGCGATTCAGATGACTTAGATAATGGCAGTCAAACAATGGAAGCCAAAGAAGGTAGTACATCAAATCAGTGTTTCAGCGCGATAGTAACGCCTTCGACACCAATACGTACTTCAAAACGCGTCACATTTGGGGGTGAAATAGTTAAAATGCGCACGCCTGACAGTGATGTTCACTCTAATAACAACATTAACAAAGAAGAGTCACAGCTTCCAGCAAATCAACAAAAAGCTTTTGTTACAATTAAGAGGGAGCAACCGTCAGCATTGGTTCTAAATGCAAGCAATGAAAATCATCTTCTTCCTTCTACCCCCGCGATAATAGATTTAAGTAAAACGACGGCTTTATCATTGGAGATTCCAAATGATAATACTAAACCTTTGGTTAGTCCCAAATGTAAAAATCAACCACATTACTTAAGATCACCTCTTAAGGCAGTTTCATCTTCTCCCATAGCAAGTATGGATAAAGATGTGAATATCAACTCACCGAAAACTACTTTCAAACGTTTAAGTCTAAGTCCTGTGGACGGAATTATAAGTCCCAGGACAGATCATAAAGAAGTAGAAGTACTACATAATTTGCAGCGGGATCCTTCCCCAAATAGATCTAACAAATTAGGACGACCAAATACGCCTCAAAGCAATGATCAAACGACAGAAAATCTTACCAATGTTAAGAATACAATACCTGCACCTCCACCACTACCACCACCACCACCACCACCACCACCACCGCCAGAGCCACCAAAATCATGGGAAGATTTGAATATTGTCGACGACAATACTTTATGGAACTTACGTTCAGGGGTAAGATTAACCTATCACAGACTTGAATTAAAATTTTTATATAATATAAACATATAAAACATTAAGATTCTGTTAGTAATAATTTTCTGCAGCGGAGCTAATATTCATATGAATATGGGGAAAAGTTTCGCTAATTCTTGCGAGCTTTTACACAAATAACAACATTTTTAAATTTATTTATTTACTCACCTTTCAATTTCATATTTCCTGCACACACAATTAAAAATGAAATTATAAATTCAAATAGAAGCGTTTTTCTCCTTTCTGTATTCGTAATGGATAGCGGTGGCATATGGGGGCACATATAAAGCACATGTATTCATAATAAATAAATATTCGTTACTCCAGATATGAATTGAGTTTTAAATACAACCATTCGTTATAAACGTACATATGCAAGGCATATACATATATATATATTTATATATATATATATATAAATATGTGTACCTATATTCACATATGTTTGATTACATATATTTATACTCTTTCTCTACTGAACTGGGTTACTAGAATATGTACATATATACGCGGAAAGGCCGCATATAGATTCGAAAACCACAGGGAGAATGAAATTTAACACATTTTTAAAAGACTATATTTCATGTACCAGATATGCATGACCATGTTTATACTGCCATTGGCGATAATTATTTCCAATAAACACGAACTTAATTATATATACATACAAATAAGTTATGTAGTAGACATATATTGTAAATGATTAGTTATATATAAAAGATTATTTGGCACATGATTGCAAGTATTGGCAACTGGTGGACTCAAGTCAAATGTGGCTAGTTTCGCTTAAGCAGGAGAAAAGAGAGAAATTTTTTTTGTATAATAAAAATTTGAAAAATTTTTTTTGTCTCCCATCTTCAAACGTAAAAAGATGAGAATAATGAAAAAAGAAGTAAATTCCCAATATATCCTTCTCACTGTCAGTATATGAACACTTGTTGCATTCATATATAGCATGGCCATACATGGCATACTGGGAGTAGAAATGGATTCCTAATGTGTTATACATTCCCCATAATATTTCGTTAACGAAGCCATTTTACTCATTGTGTGCACAAAGCATATTTAAAGGTTTCATAAAGTATACTTTAATTAAAATATTTCTTATCGACTTCAGTCCTAAAATCGAAATGGATGGAATAATTTCTTTTCGTCTATCTGTCCACCAATGAAATGACATGAATGATGAAATGACATAAGGCTTGAAAACTTTGTATAGGAAAAATCTTGAAATCTTTTCTTATTATTCGCATCGACCAAGTTTGTCCACGGCTCCATTAAAAAGCGACCACAAATTCATATTGTTGCTGGCTTTTTTTAACTTTGAAAAATTTTGTTCCCTCTTCCTAAGATCTTTAAATTTAGTACTGTTCCTTAACAATATAAATCAAGAGCATCTATTTCGAATTCTTTAATTTTCAAACAATGTGTTTTCAAAGTTTGCTTGTTTGTGCCGATGTAGAGTCAAGCTTCCAGCCTATACTCCTAAGAACTTATGACAGTCTTCATGTCTTTGATGTTATACCCACCACTACAAGGAAGCTTTAGAGACCCTATAAAGTATATATATATTCTTTATCATCGTGAAATTCTGAATTCATTTAGCTACGTCTGTCCGTCTGTGCGGTATGTGTTTTTGGCACTCTCCTGGTCGCAAAAATGAAGATATCGACTTTAAATTTGGTACAAACATCGGAAGTTTCTGCACGCAGGTTAGTATTGAAAATGGTCAAATTGACCAAATTGGTCAGAGCAGACGCCCGCGGTGGGGCGTAAGCTAAGCGCAACTTAGTTTTTATAATAAAAATTTTTCGATTTTTGCTTGGTACTCAGAAAATATAAGAGTAGTAATAGAATGCGAAATGCGTAGCGGTGGTTATGCAAGATTCGGCTCCCACCGAATATAACTTTCTTACTTGTTTCTTTTTTTGTTTATTTATTTATCACGATTTTTTTTCTCTGCATTAAATCGAGCTTATGATACTTACAGCATACACTTTACATTCTAAGTCATAGATTAGTTTGCACTCGCTTAATAGCTATTGTAGTTCGGCCAGTGAGAATACATTAATACATATACACATATACGTAACGAGTCATTCAATAAGTTCCTAGGATGACATGCATATGTGCCCAAATTTCTTGAGATTCCGAATGTTAGTTTAGAAGTTCAGCAAAGGAAAATCCGAATTTCACATATGAAATACATATAGCATCACTAAGACAATTCTCGTTCGTTTTAGTTTGGTTTTATTTAAAAATCATATGAATTCGTTAATGGACGTCCTATGTTTGTATCTCATTCTTCGACCTTGTTGTGTGTTTAATAAATAAATAAATAAAAATTCGCGTTTAAAAAATTGAAATCAATTTAATCTAGCAATGAGTTTACCTTCAATTTCCCAAAAAGCATATGGAAATAAGTTTGAATGTTTTTAGTTTATAAAATTATTTTGATTACAACAAATTTGTACACACAACTGTAGGCACAACTCAGATTAGGTAGTCGAAAATAGCAGTTTATTTACGTCACTCATACTACTATGTTCAAGGAAGGAAGGACTTCTTTTTTCTTTAATATGCGCTTCAAATGTCAATAATATTTTCTTTTTCTTTGTTTTTTTTGAGATTTGTATAACCAACTGACATATCGGTCTGTTATTAGGTATACAAATAAATTCCTTTCGCCTAAATTGGTTGCTCCATAAAATATGCCTGACGCGTTTAAAACGACGATATTTGCATTGCATTTGTATACGTTTCCAGCACAAGTAATCTAGGAAATGATTTTCAGCTTAGGCGGGGAAGTTTTCCTGTACCCTGCATATTCTCCAGTTCTGGTTTTCTTACCATTACCATTAATTCAGATCGATGCAGTCATATTTAACAAATAAGTGGTTCACAAAGGTTGAAGATGAACGCATATGTTTCAATGGCCATTTCGCCTCCAAACCGATAAGTTTCGATCGTGAGGGCACCTATATGCTACTCGATACATGTTTGTACATAGGAAAGGGAAAGAGAGGAAGGTGACGGCTGCAGCCTAGTGGGTGTCTGCGCAATCACTATAGCTGCAACCAAAGTAAACTTTACTGCACTTGAGATTTGAATTTCTTTTGCCTTAACACTATATCTACGAAGAGATTTCTTTGTTTCTTTTCTTTGCCAGGGCAAGTATGTTTTGCACTACCTTCGTAGCTTACATTCTAAACAATAATACAAATTTTTGGTAAAAGTATTTACGGTGACGCATCATTTGACCGAAAGCTGTATGTTTGTAGGTGGAGATGGTAGGAGCCTAAGACTCGCCATAAGAGAAGCATTACGTTATTTCTCGTTTCATTTTAAATTTCATAAGCAACTACCATAAATTGAGATTCATAACCAGCAGTCACGCACATTGTTTTATATAAAAGTGTAATATTTGTATTAATAACAAAAAATCAAATCCGAGATTTTTTGGTTCAAGATTTTTTAACTCGCTCGTTACCTACGATCACCATTTGTGGTACAGGGCATATTAAGTTAGTGCGGACATATGTAACATGCAGAAGGGCTTAAGAGATAGACCCACCTCCTATTATGCCGATAGATTCAGAATCGTAATCTGAATTGATCTAATCCTGTCTGTCCATCCCTCTGCGTGATGTCTGTAAGTTTATAAATTTGTTTTCAGTTTACTGGTTGAAATTTTTTTATGAAATTTGGTGCAGTTACGTGTTTTAACCCGAGGACGAACGCTATTGAAAATGTTTCAGATCGGTCCACCTTTTTGACCACTCCCCATATAACACTCTTTTCTGAAAAGTCGTAGTTTCATACAAAAACCAAATTGTAATGTTTGTGTTCTATAATAAAAATAAGGCTTGTGTTAAACAAGGTGGTGTAGGGTATTTAATCGTCGGCCTTTCCCGATTACAATATTCGTACTTCTTTTCTTTTTTATAATATGACCAGTCACTCAAATGATTTCCTCTACTCGTGTAATGCCGTTTCGGCCGGAAAGAAGTGAAGAAGTGGAAAGAGAGATGAGCAAGCGACTGCGGTCTAATGGCTGTGCACCTAATCGGTAATTGCTACGCTTTTACCAACTTAGCGCTCACTATAACTACGACCAAAATAAACTCTATCGCATTGATATTTGAATCCGCGGACACTGACTTAGTAGTCTCGATTCTTCCCTACACGGCTACTTAGGCGGACACCCATGGTATATATGTCACACAACCGTTCCTTATTACATCCTACTGAGGCATGTTTACATAGACTAAATATACATACGCAAAATATAATCAAATTGATGTCATCACGAAAAAAGAACTTGGGCTGTGATGGATGTTTTCCCCAGGATCCTGGTAGCGAAGAGGTTAAATTAATTAATTGTTAGACTGTATTTCAACAGATAGACTTTAGTTCAACAGAAAGCGCTTTTATTATTATTTTGTTACAATTGTTTCTTTATATGTGTATTTGCACTTTATAAATTTTTCTTCTATATAATAAAAATTTTTTTAAAAAATTCTATAAAATTTTGCTGAATCAACTAAATTTTTGTTGGTCATTCTATTAAGAACACGCAACTCACAGTTGAAAGGAAAAGGTAACAAAAAAAAAAAAAAAAATGCCCATAACAACTTACCAGTCAACAGCAGCCACATTTATGACGTACAAAATGTAGGTCACATTCACTAAATTGCTCTGTCCTGGAATAACAAGGAAATTCTGAACATTTTATGTGAACATATAAACAAAAAAAAAAA